>NC_031977.2:10293130-10450630 GCF_001858045.2 Oreochromis niloticus | reverse complement strand
GTGGACACGAGTCTGACAAAAAGCCGCAGGCCGCCTTAGTTGTCGTGTTCTTGTCGCATACAAATGACGTAACGGGACGTTCGGACGCATTGCTATAAAGACCCCACGCTACCTTAGGCGGTACTCGATTGTAATGGAAAACAAGTCGAGACAGGTCGTACCACCTCAAGTCGCGTTGAGGTAGTACTAATGGAAAAAGAGATGAAGCCCAGGCAGTTTAGATTAATCAATGAGGAAAATGAACTGAGATGTAAAACGGAGCGTGCAGTGTGCCACCAAGGAGGGTCTGTTTGATTAAGCTTACATAGTGGAATAAAGAAAAGCATGAAAAAGCACTGAGAGGAGCAGTCTGGGCCACTGCTTGCAACATTTGTCTAGTGGAGGGAGCTAAATATAAATGTATGGAGGAGCAGAGCAGCAGAGAGGTCACCCCGAGATGGGTGTGTTCTTTTCTTTTCTTTTTTTTTTTTTAACTGCCTAGCTTCATGCCCCAACACCCCTCCTCTCTTGTTTTATGGTCCCTGGACCAGGAATTTTGTTTTTTAAGGGGTTGATGGCTGTAGGTAGCTTGGGGTGAGAGCTTTCTCTGTCTTTCATCAGATGTCTCTTATTAGATAAGTACCAATGCCTTGTAGCCCCCACCCCTCCTTGTTCCTTGTGTTTTTTTTTTTCTCTTCTTTTTTTCTGCTCTTTCTCTCCCACTCACTTTTTGTTCCACTCCCACTTGCTTTCCTGCCCGCCTGCTCTTCCTCTCTTACCTCTCTGCTCAGGGGTGGTGAGTAATCTTTTATTTTTTATCTGAGCGAGAGAGAGAAAGAGGAGAGGGTGCTGAGGCAAGGAGCTGTGGCCCAGCTTCAGTTAAAAGCTCTAATAATAGTCAACGCATCCATCTCTCCATCCAGCCGGCAAGCAGTGGTGTAGCCTTAGTGATCAAGTTAGCATGTTCATTGCGTTGCCGTGGTGATGGCAGAGGTGCAGGCGGCCGGCTAATGTTCTACTTGTGTTTATCTTTGCTCACTAGAAAAAGGCAGAAGAAGCTCACAGGATACTGGAGGGACTGGGACCCAGGGTAGAGCTGGTGAGTAGAGACTTTATTTTATCTCACAATTCAGTTTTTGCATTTCCCTTCCCTCCTCCCCCCCCGTGTTTTTTCACAAGGTCACATTAGAGGGATAAAGGATGCTTAGGGGAGAGGAACAAGCCTGATCACATCATGGCCTCAGTTCTTAGGTTAAAAATAATGAAGTGAAAACATTTGTTTGCTATCTTAAAGCTCCATTAGGTGGTATGTTAAATATTTAATTTTAAATAAAATGACTCTCATGTTGCTTGTTCTAGCAGTCGCATTGAAATGAGTACTTCTGCTCCTTTATACATTTCCAGACTACTATGTTTTTTTTTCCTTCTACATCCTGATATACTATGTGTGTCCATCTGGCTGTCCATACATCTTACTCCCACATGCATAGTAGCACACTGAGTGTGTCCACTTGGCTTTTTTTTTTTTATTTTTTATCTTTTTTTATATAAGCCTATTCAGGAGCCCATGCAAAATACTATCCCTAGGTTATTTGTTTTGAGAGAGTTCGCTGGATTGAATTATATCATGTTATCAGTCTTCTGTCAGTCACAGCTTTGTGTCAGTCTTGCTAACCTCTTGAAACCCTTAAATAATAAATTTCTAAAAGCTGATATCGCACAGATCCCAAAACTGCAACTTTCATCACACGCTGATGAAAGTTTTTTGCGCTGACCAAAATTCACTGAACCAGCCACAAAAGAAGACCGAAATTATATTTCACGTTTAAAAACTGTAACATGAATTCAGCCTTACCTTTGTTTTTTTTTTATTCCAAAACTTTAAAAATCGTGGATATGTTTCATTTCCTGAAAAGCTCCATCTCCCACAATGCCTCAGACCGTTTCCTGCCAAAACGTGTAAAAATTGTGATGTTACTGTGATCCTATTGGCTCAAATGATTAAAAAGAGGGGTCAGTCATGCAAATCGGTCAATAGAAGCCAAAGTTACTGCCCCTCAGAATTTTCAGGCCCAAAGACTATCCATTACATTCATGGAGGGCCCATTATGCATGTGTATGTGGGTAATTCTTCAGAAAATATTCAAATACAAGAAATCTTTAGGCATGTAAAGAAAGTTAATGCTGTTAATACCTAAGAAACTTCAACTTTCACAGACTGTGCCAAATTGCAAAACGCCTGGCTATGTCTTCACTAAAACCTCTGCAACTTTTCTCAGTTTCACTTCCGCAGCATTGCAATTATTGCACATATAATATCCATATGGTGATTCATGATTTTCTGGAGTTTGTGTACTGCAGCATATTTTCAAAGGCCTTTTTTTTCATATTTTCCTAAAAAAAAATATGTTTTTCTTCCATCCTCAGTTACTTTGACACCTATATTTACACCTCTGATAAGGTCTCACAAATTTTAGCTTTGTTTTGATACTAAGATTGTTTATTCAGAGTGTATGCAGAGAAATACTATATTTATTTTGGACATCTTATTTTTGAGCAGTAACCTCAGGAAAAACCCTGGGGTTTAAGAGGTTAACTCTTGGTCATTTTTTTTTTTTCTTTTTTCCTTTGCTGTAAGGTGAGAGTCATATTCATCACATATTGGAAGAAAAAATGAAATTTGTTTTATCTGTTATACAGTTGGAAAAAATGGCTTTCTGTTCATCAGCTTTTTTTTCCTCCAATCCAGCCTCTGTACAACCAGCCTTCTGATACCAAGCAGTACCATGAAAACATCAAAATGTGAGTCTGTCATTACATATGCCTCCACACTCTCATCACCAAGTCTTTTACACACAAACACTGAAATACAAGTGTAACATATTGAATAAGTTAACTGACATGGGACCTCCTGTGGGATAAATGTCACTTTAGAGATCTTGATGGACATGGTTTTATATAAATTAATTACAAACAGATGTATTTAAAGATGTACACAGAGTAGCCAAAACACTAAAGCCACTGACAGATTAAGTTTATAACACTGATCTTTTTTGTGTCAGTGTTGTGTTTTTTGTGTCTTTTTTGTTACAACGGCACCTGCCAAGCAATAGAATAAATTAAGCTGCGAATGAACACAAAGAGGGAGGAGCTTTAAAGATCTAAGTGATTTTGGCAAAGACCGCCCACTGAGAGTGTGTCAACAACTGGTGAATTAGCGATAAGGTCATCGGTAGTCAGTGTGTGTTGATGCACATGGGATTGAAGAGCTGCTGCGGTTGACCTCTGTCCTAAATGGTGAACATCGGTGTCAGAACTGGATCCTTCAACAGTGATTTCTTTTACATCATATGGGCCACTTTTTCCCAAATTAGCGAAGAGATTGGAAGAAGACCTGGTGAAAACAGTGTTCATCTGGGAAAATTGGATTTTGCTTTGACCTACCAAAACATTAGATGCTTTCAGACCAGAAAAACGTATACATTGTTCTAATTACCTAATATCCCTTTTTTGTGTCTGTGTCAGCACTTTAAGAAATGGGGATGATAGTCTTGCTTCTAGCACAGCACAAACTTTTGACCTACCTAAGTGTATGGTTGGTTTTGATTCAAGAAGTTGATCTTCTTGAATCAAAACTAACCATACACAGCCCTGTGGCAGAAACCTGTGTTAAAAAAAAACAAAGAACAAAAGTCAGTTTTATGGTATGGAGGAAATGCAGTGCAAATTCACTTGTCAAGAGAGATGTAAAAACAGTTGCTTGCATTTCCTGTCAGCTTGCAGCCCGTGGTAACCACACACAGCGACACAATGTACTGAGAAAAATTATGAAGCTGAATCCAGATTACAAGAAAGTCAAAAGGCCACAGAGACCAAAGCGGAGGAATTTAAGTTGCTATGGTTTACTGGTTGCTGTCTTTTGGTGTCGACTGGCATATACTGGTAATGTAGGCACAAAGGATTTGTTATTCAAGCTTTTGGAAACCATCATCAATGGCACCAGGACCTGCAGTTTGCTGGTGGAGACATCTGTTAAGGGTTAATGACTCCCTTTATACTTGGTAACATATAAAGAAAATAGTTATTTTTGTTCAAATTATGTTCAAATTGAGTGCTTTAAACCACGGACGTAGTGTCAATTCATACTTCTCCTTTCCAGATATATTATTATGAAACATGACACACAACTCCAATCATAGTGTCCTCTGTCTTGTTGTTGTAGTTGTTTCCACACCAGCTGCTAACTGGTTAACATTTCACCCTGCTGATCTGACCTTTGCAACTTATTGGATATTAAGGATCTGCTGCTAAAGTCCTGGGGAGTCACCCCCTTGGCAGTTCAGAACTGCTTCGGCAGCACAAGGAACAGGTGCAGAAGACTCAGGAGCTAGTTTTAATGTTGCGACTGATTGATGTGTAATCAGTGTATACGAGGAATTTGAAACCATGATAGTAAAACGTTAAGAGCAACAACACCTACATAATGTAAATGAGGTATACACAAGGCAATTCCTGTTATATTTGTGTTAACTTAGCCTTTGTTTTTGTTTTTATTAGTGATTGAAACTTGGTAACCTTAGCAGCCATTAATCCCTGCGTTGGTTTTATATTGCCTCAGTGTGAGAAACTAGCTGCTTTCCACCACATCCCATATTTCAACTATCCTTTACCCATTGGCAGACCACAAACAATGCATTTCAGAGGGAGATGCAAGTTGTCATTATGTAAGCTAAGTAGTGAGACTTGATGGAATTAATGTGTTTAACAATGGGGAGGCTAAAGGGTTAAAAAGACAAGCAAACACAAAAAAATGCCTACTGGAATAAGAGAGGAGCAGAAAGTATACAATCCTGTGTGGCACTGCCATGTCTGTCAATATAGCTTATGTCCATCTGTAATCTTTTAAGGACTGTAATTCACAGTGAGGCACATCAAAAGACTCTGGGAGGGTGTAGTGGCTCGCCTGCACCGTTGGCACTGTAGTTTGGGCAGTGGCGCACCACAAGATGTGTCTGACCTCTTACCCGCTCACTGCTGTCTTCACCCCTTTTGATCCCTTCATCGTTTGATCAGTATTATTGCCTCAAAGCAATTAACTGAAAACTGTCTTCGCGCTCTTCGTGTTTATGTTATTAAATACCAGTGTGTCGCTTTGAACCTGCACAATTGACTCCTTTGTTTTGTTAACTGGTTTGATAACCTTGGTATTCATGTTGGGATAGGGGACTAGCAGTATCTCTGTGGAGCTCTGTCTCCATCCCAGTTCATCATCTGTGTATTATCACACAGTAGTAGTAGTATCACAAAGGATATCCGTAAATATCCTTTGTGTATGCAGTTTTCTGTAAAGGCATATTCTAATTATGAGGTTTGAAAAGGTTTTTTTTCTTTTTCTTAGTGTGGTGGCACCACTGGAGAACATCTGTCACAATTTTGCATATAATGCGTCTTTCAGCCGTCATGTTTTAGAGGTATAATGCCAAATTACAGTGTTCTCCAATATCTCAGAAATGGCACCGGCTTACAACAGGACAAAGGAAACCTTTTGTAGGGGTTCAGGGCTGCTAATCTTTCCCTTTGCCATCTGGTGTCTAGAGGACAAAGCCATCTCTGTCCTTAAAGAGCTTAATCTATCAGTCCTGTTTTTGCCATAGTGAGTTAGTTCTCATCCATTATAGGCCACACTGTGTGGACATCTACATTATCTAGCTGGATTTGGCAGCTTTTATCTTTCTTTAACCCTGCTGCAATGCCACAGCTCAATATGTGTTTGTGTTTGTGTTTGTATGTCTATGTGTGTGTGTGTGGGAGTGTTTTTGTAGGTTGGGGGTTGAGGCTCTGTAGATCTGACTTGGTTTTGGTACTGCAGATAAAAAGCTGGGAATACGAGCAGGGCCATCGTCAGCATTTATATCTCTGCTTACTCTGAATGCTATCTTTAAATTTTCACAAGAGTCATACACCCCTGTTAGCCCACTTCCTAGTTTTCCGTCCTTGTCCATGACCTGAAGGACCCTGCGGCTCAGCTGAAGTGACTAATGTAGAATAAGATTACATTAATCAGTGGGGAACGTGACCTTACAAGTGACAGATTAAGTGTCAGGAATAAAACTCTGTCTTGCAGCAAAGAAAGAGACAAACTGAGTGGCTGCCTAAGGAGATTACTGGCCCTGACCTTTATTTGAAGCTCTGTGGCTGGCTGTTCCCAGCACAGACAAGTTTTATAAGTTTGGCTCCCCTCGCTGTCCTTTCCACCCAGAAGCAAGTTTGAGTTTATCGAGCGGTGGCATACAAGGACAGGCATTGTTTGTGTTTATGTGAGTGTGTGAGAGTCTGAGAGAGAGGGTGTGTGTGTATGTGGTTATTTATGTATTGAGAAAAGAAGTGGTGCACAGAAGCTCCTGAAATAATAGAAAATGTACCTGAGGATCTTGAGGACATCATAGGCTTGGCTCTATTATGTGAGAGGAATATGATGAAAGCCAGAGCAGTGTCTGATAATGATTGGATCCCCCCCACATGTTCTCACCTTATTCTTTTATTCCCGTCCTTCTGCCCTCTGTTTTCTCCTCTTAGAAACCAGGCGATGAGGAAGAAGCTCATCTTATACTTCAAAAGGAGAAATCATGCTCGTAAGCAGTGGGTAAGTATAGAACTTCACATTTTTGACTCTCTGCTGGCCTTAGCCCGTGACGGATGACTAGCGTGAAAGTGGGCCAGCTGCTCCTTGAAGTGCGTGGCCATTTTAGGCATACCAAAGAAAAGGGCTGTGGGTATGATCTGCTGTTGGTACTTGCACTATGCTCTTGGGAAACAATTGCTTTCAAAACCAACCAAAAAAATAACCTATGTTGTCATCTGAAAGTATAATTTTGAATTCACTGTCAGCCAATCACTGTAATGAGCAGTGTACAGAGTTACTCCATGCTCCAGCCTGCCAGGGCCTGAGTAAGACTGAGCTAAAAAGCACGACTATAAATAAAGCTGAGATCAATGGGGTGAGTTCTGATGCTAGAGCCAGGCAGCCATTGTAAAATCTACTGACTTGACAGGAAATCATTATTTTTTACTATGACATTTGCGTGTATCCAAAAGTAAAAAATATATGATGAGAAAGTAGCATCTAATCTCTCAGTCAGTGCCAGAGGAACTGTGTCACAGCATATTCTGTATTGTAAGTTGATGTAAGGGAAAAAAAGGTTCAAATGCAGCACCTCATCAGTGTCACGGTGTCCACTCTTCTCAAAGTGAGGAGCTCCTTGTGGGCAAAGTGAAGGGAGACGTTACATAGTAATTTATGAGCCCGCCGAGGGTCGTGTCTCCACCAGGGTTAATGGCCTGCTTTACAGCCTGCCTGTGAGGATGCTGGGAAAAACGGTTGGCTGCCGGAGATTTGACTCGAGGCTAGACTCCTCATAGAATACCAACACGTCACTTTGCCCCCTCTGAACACACAGGGGTGCATGGTAGGATACACCCAGGAGACGTAATGTGAACAATCACTTTGTTCTTTGAGGGTTGCCGTGTGTTTTAGGGTTTCCTGTCAAATCTTCAGGAAATGCGTCTTCTCAAACATAATACTCCCCCTAGTTCAAATCCAATACGTTGAGGGATAATAATAAGGATCATATTTAAATAGATCCACATTAGACTGAGCTCGTTTTGTTTCTGTGATCCTTCAGGAACAGAAGTTTTGCCAGCGCTATGACCAGCTAATGGAAGCTTGGGAGAAGAAGGTGGAGCGCATTGAAAACAACCCGCGGCGCAGAGCCAAGGAGAGCAAGGTGCGGGAGTACTACGAGAAACAGTTCCCAGAGATCCGCAAGCAAAGAGAGCTGCAGGAGCGAATGCAGAGGTGGGATGATTTGTTTTCCCTACCAGCACAACAGACACTGTTAATGTAACAGACTCAATCAGTTTGATTTCTTGCCTTATTACTGCTGCTCTTGTAAAGCGTTAACGTGGATTTGTTTCATCATGTGATGTAGGTACTCACTGACAGCAATGTGTGGGTAGATTTGAATGAACGGGTCTTCTTTTTTTCTTTTTGTAGCCGTGTTGGGCAGCGAGGGGGTGGGCTGACCTCATCTGCAGCTCGCAGTGAACATGAAGTCTCTGAAATCATTGATGGAATATCAGAGCATGAGGTAAGCTCTTCTGTTAAAGTGGCTTCGTGCGCATCTTGTATTTGTACGTGCTCATGTGGGGAGAAATGTGATATGCCTTAATATGTAAATCTGTATATGTGAGCGTTCACCCATTTCATATTAAATATGTGAAGTTTGTAAGCTTAAAAATTGTCTATATGTGAATTGCTGCTGGTTTAAAGGCAAGTGCAGCTCAGGCCAAATATTGATGTGTAGCATTTTAGGTTCACTGCATTTTGGATGTTTTTATTGCTCCTTGATTTGGTGACACTTGCAGTTACTGGTGGCAGTTGTGATATCAGTTTAATGCTGCACCTCACACAGTTATAGGTGTACCAAGAAGAAAAAGGACCAGAAAATCTGTCAGTAATTGGCCTTTCCCATCATCATGTTGAACAATCATCTTTTTTTGTTTGTTTTTGAAACACACGACGTGAGTCTTTGAACAGAAACTTGCTGTAAAAGTGAAAGCTTGTTACCTTGCTGAGAAGTCAGGGGTGTGCTGTTGCCTGCAGCATTTCATCTGAACAGATCACTTAGCAGTTCCTCCTTGTTTCCTTACACTCTGTCATAATTCAAACTGATTCACTGACAGAGCAGTGCCAGAGATGCTGTCATAAACGATGCATTTGCTCTGACTTCAATATAAGTCAACTTGTGTTTTGGTAGGTAAATTTAAATGTGAAAACGCTGCAGTGGGAAATGTTTGGTTTGCTTCGGCTGTGATTGTCTTGTCATCAGCTTTCCAGTGACTGGAGGGTTGGATGTCTAATCAACTGACAATAAATAATCGCGACATTGTCGGGAATAAACACGTACTTTGTATGTGACCAGTCTCTAGCCACATGGATAAATGCAGTTAGGCAGAACGACAATGTTCATCGCAGCTACCGTATTCAAGATAGCAGGGTAGCATGGCAGATTCCACAAACCAGCACCCGGTCCTGTGTATTTTTAAAAAAACGACCGACTATACCTTTGAGGCCACCACAACCCAGAAGCTAGCACAGCTGCTTTCAGCTGGAATGCTCTCAAAGGCTTTAGGAGTTTCTGGCAGTTTCTACTGGCTCTGTCACTTGTAGTCTTCACTCGTTTCTCTTTGCTTTATGTACTGTGTAATCTGCACAGTTGACCCATAGCTTTAGCTACAGTAATCATAGTTCTTGCCCGTTACACTCTGTGTAGTTGTTCTGCGATGAATCTAAACCTTCAGGCAGAGAATGGGGAACTTTAGCATGGACTTCAAAATCACAGCTGAGTAACTGCCTGGAGATTTGCAGGTTTTGGAAAGAGTTTGAGCATTAAAAATATTTTTACATTCAAAAAAAAAAGAAAAAAGACTAGACATCAGATCTACTAAACCAAGTGTCGTGGGGCATTTAAAGTACAAAAGCTAATAATTACTCCAGTTGAAATGAAATTCAGTTCTCAAAGTGTATTTTCAAATTGAAAATATAGTCACTGAAAATATCACAGACCGGTCACATACAAAGTACACCAAAGGTAGAGGAGAAAAGTGCCATGAATGCAAATTTTAATTCATGTCTGCACCTTCAGACTCAAGATATGAAGGATCACACCTATGTTTTTCATCTGAGACAGGGTCCCCCTCACCAAAGAAGTGAAAACACAAAGGAAAGACACAACGTGACTGGCATATAGATAAAACGTCATCCTCCTCCTCCTCACCACAAGCTTCATCTACTGAACTGAAGTCGGGACTCTAACGCACAAAAATATGCACAAAAACTCGTACTTATTCCTGACAATGTCATGATTACTTATTGCCAGTCGATTAGACTGCAACCCTTCAGTCTTTGGAAAGCTGATGACAAGACAGTGCTTTTCATTTACAAACCAGTCCTGAGGTTTTGGTTCTTTGTTAGGTTGCAAATAGTTGAGTGATGGGAAATAAGTCTGTGAAGGAGAGCTGCTATTAGACCTAGCATAACAGAGCCTGCTGAGTCACCAAATCACACTGAAATTCTGTGCTTGTTTTCCAAATGCTTCAAACATCATTTGCTACCACACAACTTTTTAAGAGAGTGCATGTCTGCATTAGCACTAGGCTGTATCTCTCTCTCTGGAGACCAGCCCCCTCACTCCAGGATGTTAATTTCTCTGTCTTGTGTGGGTTTGTGGCACGCGTGGACACCAGAACACAGAGAAGCAAATGCGACAGCTGGCAGTCATCCCTCCTATGCTGTTTGACGCTGAGCAGCAACGCATCAAGTTCATCAACATGAATGGGTTGATGGGCGACCCCATGAAGGTGTACAAGGACCGGCAGGTTATGAATATGTGGAGCGATCAAGAGAAGGACACTTTCAGAGAGAAGTAAGCTCCTTTCCTTTGATAATAACACACCTAGAAACAGAAGCTGTTGGACACCCACAGCACAGCATGTGACCCGACTGTAGGTTTTCCTTCATCTTTACAGGTTTATTCTGTTTTCAGATGCTGTATTAACTTTCAGTTCAGCTCTTACTTTCATAAAATTTCCTGAGATTAGCTTTTTATATAACATGGTGAACTGCGTCTTTTGCTCCCTGTGAAACGTGTGTGACCGAGAAAGGGTCAGGGAGTTGTTGGTAAGGAAGTGAATCTTCCTCTTTCGTGAGAATTGAGAAGAGGCGGTTCAGGCAGCCAAATCAAACCCGTGCTGTAAAATCGTCAACTTTAAAGTTTGGCCACAAACAAACTTCAGCTTCTTCTTCTAACAATACTGATCTAAAAGAAATACTAAGTAACCGGTATTATTTATTTATTTATTTAATTATTGAAACATTTATTTATGTAATAGATTTTAGATTTAAAGCAGTGTTTTTGTTTTTCTCCTTTTTTCTGTTCTTTTTGTTTAATTTTTTTTAGGTAAGCTGAGTCATAAATTCTCATTTTCTTTCTGTGTGATCGCTGACGTCATCCCACCCCCAGGCACTCTCTTCGTGGTGTTTTGACTTTCCAGAAATTACCATTATTTTGGATTCATTCTGTTGCCTTTGTTGTGCTTCCACAGGTTTATCCAGCACCCCAAAAACTTTGGTCTGATTGCATCTTTTCTGGAGAGAAAGGTATACTTTTATCTCCCTCTCCTCTCCTTTGTTTTTGTGTCATTCCCTTTTTTCAAGGCATAAGAAATGACATTTGTTTCATGTTTCAGACGGTGGCAGAGTGTGTGCTCTTTTACTACCTGACCAAAAAGAATGAGAACTACAAGAACATTGTGCGAAGGAACTACCGACGCAGAGGAAGAAGCCAGGTATTTTGATCTTTGAGGCTTACACTTCTGATAGATTCTCTGCATTGTGATTGAGTTGAGATAAGATTGTTTTTGTGTAGAGCACATGGGGGTACTTTGTGTAAATATGGCACACTGAAAGACTTCAGTCCCTTTAAAATCAACTCAGAATGAGGCTGATAATATGTCCGTTGTAAACACAATCATCATCTCACCGTGTTAAACCATTTTTCTGTAGTAGGGTGACGTTATTTCTGCTCCTAATGAACTCTGTTATAATGTATCTAACCTCAGGTGCTAACTTCATGGTGGCACTAATGAAATGGCACATGTAGGGCGACCTTTTCGTATGTTTATGAGCAAACCATCTCATCTTTCCTGAAGAAACTGCTCATTACCAGGCACTTGGCGCCATATCTCTTGATTAGCAGCTAGCATTTACAGCTCACAGTCACAGAGGGAGGTATCTACAGAGGAGGAACAGAAAGTGCATCGCTATACATCAGGATGGCTTGAAATGGTAACAGATTATTTTCGGGGACAGGAGAAAATATAATAGGAAACGACTTAATATAAATGTTAATGTCTTTCCAGCTTCACAGAGTCCAATCTTTTTCTAAGTATTGTAGTGTTGTGTTGAGATCATTATTAATTTCACAGAGCGGGAGAGGACATTAGGGATGCTGTGCAAATGGAGAAAAAAGAATTAGCTTCTCTGTGTGAAAGGTGCATTTTTATATTTGCTCTTCTCCCTCCCTAACAACAAATGCTAAGTAAGATTTTGATACTGCAAATACCTCAGAAAGAGAATATGAGATTTTAATTCTTGATCAAGAGCCGACTGATCATTGTTAAAGCAGTATTTATGGTTTTAGGTCGAGCTGCGTGTCAGTGCTGTGAACTCTAACCATAAAAGCCCAGACAAGCAGGAAACTGCTGAGGAAGTGGTTCTGGGTGCTTCAGGAGCAAGAAATGTGCTGCTGTAATTTCGGAACTTTCGCATCCTCTTTGGTTTTGCCTTTGCTAAAATTGAAGCTGCGTAATTCTTCATTTAGGTAAAGTGAGATGCATTTGAAAAAACAATAAAAGAAAGCAAGGTTTTAGAAATGAGGAAGAGTGGAATTTCTTTTTTTGGTTTCATATTCTATGTTTAAAAAAAAACACAAGAAAAAAGCACCACCACAAAAGCCAGCTCGACACCGTCGGCTGGAAAGTCTCAGACTTGAGTTCTGCCACCAAAATTGCTAAGTCATTCGCTGTTTGGAAGCAAGCAGAACATGCGTGAAGATAAACTGTGGTTTGTAATGCTAGAAAGATACTTGAGTAATCTACTCAAGTAAAGCTGTTAACCACTGACTGCTTCTTTTTATATTAATCTGATGGGCACGATGCACAGGATTTTGACAAAATCTGAATGCTTCTGCGTTTGCACACTGAAGCGTGTGCGTCAAAGATGTGCAAATAGCAGGAGATTTGGGGTTGTTTGTCTTTGCCAAACTACTTGGGGTTATCTTTGTAATACGGCACCTCATTGTTGTGTTTTTTTCCTCACAGCACGGTCAGCAGCAGCAGCAGCAACAAGTGAACCGGAACAGCCAGGAAGACAAGGAGAAGGAGGAGAAAGAGAAGGAGGCAGAGCGGGATGAAGAGAAAAATGACACTGAAGACAAGGAAGATGGAATGAAGTGAGTTGCCGTTAATAATTTAAAAAAAGAAGTCTAAACATTCCAAGCAAGCTTTAGCACTGTGAGCTTTAAGTTTGAGAGCACACTGACAGCTCAAAGAAAAGATGGAGTTGAGTGGGTGAACCCATACAGCTGAAGTAATTTTTCTTACTTGATCTTTTTCTCCAAGTCACAATTTTTCGAATTGTTCCATGTCGGGATGCAGGAAATGGAGTAGGAGTAATTTTTGGCTATTGGGAGTTGATCTGGAAATGCAATCATTCTGTAACCCTTGAGCTCTTTCTCCCTCACCTCCAGCCAGACTTTCCACCTACAGCAAATTCGAGCTTCCATTTGTTCTCCCTAGTAGAGCAGCTGTTTTCCTGTTTACGTTCATCCCTTTGCAAATAGCGCCAAGTCTCATTTTTAAAACGCTTTGCTTATTTTGTTAGTCTGAGTTGTTTTTGGTGAGGAAAATAAGCAGTGTAATTAACCTAGCTGGGTTCAGTGTTGAAGGAGGGGGTGTTTTTAGGCATGGTGCCACTGAACGAGGCAGAAACAGTAGGAATTTCATTGCTTTCTGTTGCCTGAAAATTATTAGATAAATCCAGCCCTCTGCGTGTGTATTTAGGCACTATATTATGTTGTCAGCTGAGAGTGTACACTCTAGCAGTTTCAAGCAATGGTGGGTCATATTTGCCGATGTGTCAGACTGCAGGATGATGATGATGAAGCGTTGCCGGGTGCCTGCCTGCTCTGAGGCGAGGCCAGGGGACTCCGTGACTCCCAGCACACCCCGCTGCCTGCCTGTCACCCCTGGCACAGCTGGCTTGCCTATATTTAGTGTGCCACCAGCTCCCCTCAGCAAGATTAATGGAGCTGGGGGAAGATGAATGGAGGAGCAGAAGGTTCAAATTCAGTGGCTGTCTCCTGGCATGCCATTGTGCAGACACTCGATAAATTATCCTGGAAATAAAAAGGATGGAAAAAGCAGCGTCTGCATACACGTTCAAATTTTGGATTTTAAGTTTGTTTCATTCTGAGGTATTTTTGCCCGTCCTCATGTGGACAAACATGTCCATGTCCAGGATTGGGACAGTATACCCACGCAAGTAACTGCATCAGGCATATAAGGTCATTATTTTTGCATATCAGAAAACAGTGCATTAGTTTTATTTACCTGCCTCTCTGTCCACATATTGAATAATGTACCACAATTTTCCTGTGTTACTGCAGTGAGATGCTTTTTCTTGGTCCTGCTGTTTTTTAGCATTGTAGTATTGAAATGTGTCACAGCTCCTGTTTGTTGGATATTTGCATCCTATCATTTTGAATTATTTTTTGTTTTTTCAGAAATTATTATAGTCCCAATAAATATGAAATAAAATTTCTATCCCTGATGAATATTTGGATCCACTTTTTTTGATCTTTAGTCATCATTTTGTGATGCATAACTTTGACTGCACAAATGAGACCATTATGCTGTTGAATCATACCACCACCCTACCTTTTTTCTTTCTTTTTTTTTTCTTTTCTTTAGAAGACTATTATCAGTGCCTCACAGTGCTGCCCAGAAATTAATGTCCTGTTTAATAGACCTGAGCATTCAGCAACCCGGTGCATTCTCTTGCTGACTCTGTTGACATTTTCCAAATACAGGGACGACACCTCTGGAGAAGATGCAGAGGACAAAGAGCCTCCCGTGGCTTTCAAGGGTCGACGAACAGCCAATAGCCAGGGACGCCGCAAGGGCCGTATAACCCGCTCTATGACCAGCGAAGCAGAGGAGACCTCAGCACCGCCACTCAACAATGAGCTCGGTCAGTATCTCTTGCGCTGCAGCAAATTGGTGCAGATTTCTCCTCTCTCTCTCTTCTTTCAGTTTAAAAAAACAAAAAACAAAAACCCAACAAATTACCAATGACTTAAGCCACGCTCAACTCTGTAGCCTTAGAAAACAATGTAGGTAAACGGCATGATCAAATTGCCATTAGACTTGTATACAGATGTAATGACATACTTTATTACAAAATCATTCTAAATTAACTCTGTAATTTTTAACGGGATGTAAAAGATTAAGATGGCGTGCAGGAATAGATTGTGTGCATTTGTTAACAGCAATTGAACGAGAGAGAATCTTTACAGATAAATATTTGCCATCATCACTCAGCACTGAGTTTGGTCACCTTTGATCTAGTTGTGGCCTTTGGTCCCGTACCACAAGAGTGCACTGTTGATCCTTTGTCTTTTATTCGTGTAGTCTTATTCAGTCTTAAACTCATTACTTTTGCCTCACTGTCACTCAAACAGCATAAAAAGAAATCGTAATGAGTGTAAAATGTGGCAGCATTAGGTACGCACACAAAATGCTATTGGCAAAAGATGAACTATTAATAAAGGACTGTGTCAGCACTGTCCCCCTGCTTAGCTCTGTTTCATGTTCTAACAGATGGTGTGTAAGCTGTGCACACACAGACAAACTAGCTTCAGGCTGGGATGGCATTTTTGATGTTTCAGCATTTGTGCATACATGCTGCAGGTGTAGTCACAAGGAATCCCCTGGTGACTCGGGCTGTAGGGGCTCTCAGTCAGCAGCCACACCCCTGCCACTGTTTGCTCCCCTGCTAGCAGAAGTGCTAGCTGGCCCAATGTGCCCTTCACAGGTCCATATAGAGGACACGTGAGCACAGACTCCTGCTGCGCTGTCCTGTCATGGAGGGCCAGGGACAGCCTGGCTTATGGCCTGTGCAGGGAAAGAAGCCAGTTGTTATGTCTATAATCATTAACTGACTTCTCTCCTTGGATTTCCTGCTTCCACCATCTAAAACAAACAGTCCCCAGCGACCCATGCTGCAGTGCTTCACTGGCAAGCAGTTCAAGCCACCCTCCCCCTCTTATTCTTTTTTTTTCTTCTTTAATTTCTCTCTGTCTTTCTTCTCGTCAGTCACTCCCTAACAGACACAGTGACAACTGCCCACTCCCCCTCCACCTCCTCCCGCCTTCTCTAACTTGGTGGTTCTCCTTTTTTTTGTCTTTTTTTTTTTTTTTTAAACAGCCAATCTTGAAATGAATGAGAGCTCTCGCTGGACTGAAGAAGAGATGGAAACTGCCAAAAAAGGTAAGGCACCTTTCTTTTCTCGTGTGAAGTAGCTTTATTGCAGGTTTTATGTATTATAATAAACTCGTCAACGCAAAGAATACTTATCAGCTTCAAGCACTGTTCGAAAGCATAGACAAGTGATGTGGCTGTGACTTCCTGTTGGTGTGGTAGCAACCACCACGTGCTGCTAGGTTATGTCTATGCATGTGTATGTCAGTCTGCCTGGACGGAGTCTGCTGCTTTTTGGAGCCGTTTCCCTGTGTCTCTGGGTCAAGGCAAGCCTGTCTTTTATCAAGGAGGCTGTAAAGTCTGCCCCTTATCAACCAACCCCTGCGAATGCGGCAGTCATTAACTCGGGCTGTTTATTGTCTCTCACTGAAGATTACTTAGCTTATGGCTGATTCATAAAGGTCACTGACATTCTGTCAGTTTTCCTTGCACCAGCACTCTCTGTGAATGCTTTTAAAGTTTTTTTGTGTTTGTTTTTTTTATTTAATATGCAGTACATTACCCTCATTTGCTGATTCAATGAGCTCTTTACCTGCAGTGATGTTTACTATGCTTTAAAGACACGTTTACATATTGCAAGAAAAGGTGAGTGTGTGTGTTGGCAGGGACATTGCATATAAAGATCTTTCTTTACTCTTCACGATAAATGCGTCCTTTTTTGATAACTTCTAAAATAGCGGGCAAAGTTGATCAACTACCTCTTTGTAGTGCTACGTCTTCTGCACATGATTCACTGGGTTTCACAAGGCGGCTGCTTTGTGGTAATTTATAGGTGATGTGTCATTGTGCTTTGTGCGACTGGCAGGCCTGTTTTTGAATGTTTTGAACAGGAGATGAGGTGCCTTGCAAGTGTGATATTAAAATCCTATTTAGTCTGCACCTGCTTTGTGCTTTGTGTCCCGTCTCCTGCAAATTGGTATTGGTGTGTTTGTGCAGGTTTGTGTGTTAAGAGGTTATTTTGTGATAACTGGCACTAGCCTGGCTCGAACACGGTCCTGTGTAGTAATCCTGGTTAATGTCTTCAGTTCCATTCTCCTGCTGTAGGATTAGTGGGGCACTCCATCCAAGAGGATTAGCCTGGCAGCTCTGTGGGAGCGGGGCTTCTATGAAGGGCTTATGTAACCACAACCACAGAACCCCAGCTACAGTACCAAGGGCTGAGGAGGAGGAGGAGGAGGTTGTTTTATCATCAGTTCTAGCAACAACCCCCACACCTGTCAAAAGGGATTCCCTTTCCAAGAATTCAGACATTCCAAGATCACAACCTCCGTCCTCCCATTTCCTCAGTTACGCTTTAGTTTTGAATAAGCTTGTCAAGGTGCTTTCCGCAGCAGGTGCTTGACATGTATATGTTTTAAAGAGGCTTAGGTGTCCCGATGCTAATGTGTTTATCCCCTTGAGCTAACCAGATCTGAATAATGGAATTTATAGTGTCTGGCTGAGCCTCACCATTCCTGCGTGGCAGTGCCAGCCAGCAGTGCCTTCGAGGATGGCATGGCCACACTTGGAGATGGATCGCCCTTGTCTTCCCCAGTCAAAGATTGGCACCTCAACCAAGGGATGAGCAGGCTTTGTAACTCTGTCTTAAACCCACCACCCTCCGCCTACGTGAATGTGGGGACATGCAAGTAATGTGTAGCAAAGGCTATGCCTGTGTGTGCTGGAGTGCGTACAAGTCTTGGCCAGCATTTATGTAAGTGTGCTAATCTGCCAGGCTTCGCTTGGGTGCAGGCAGCCAGGCAGCTGGATAATAGCCCCAGCTCTGCATGCTGGAAGAACCCATTTAAAGGAGCAGCAGGTAGAGAATGCCATATTATCTTTTCTCTCTTTCTCCTCCGCCGTTGCTCCAACTCTGTCTCTCGTTCTGTCTCTCGGTTGGGAAGATGGCAACGGCCCAGATTGGCAAGAGCTGTGGAAGATTTGGCAAGCGCCTCTTTCCCCCACTCACTTTCTCTCTCCTCTCACTGTGTGTTGTTATAAACTGGAGAGGTCACATTCAAGATGAAAAGCAGGTCAGTCAGGAAAAATGTGAAAGCCTTTATGCTTTCTCATGGTATCAACATCAACTCCCTCTCTCACCCCTGCTGCCCCCACTCTTCTCTCTGTGCTTACTCTCCACTTCTGTATCCTTTCCCTTTCTCCATTGTCTCTCTGGCTCAGTGGCTCTGCTTTCTCTGTGTTTCCTCGCTTTCTCCAGGCTGCTCTCTCTCTCTGCTCTCTGTTTACTCTTGGACTGCCCGAGTGTATGTTTGTGTCTGTGTGCTAGAGTATTAACAAGAGAGACAGAGAGAGTGAGCGAGAGAGAGAGAGAGAGAGAGAGAGAGAGTTTGTACTCACTCATGCTGTTGTGTGTGCGTGCGTGCGTGCATGTGTGTGTATGTGCATGCCGCGGTGCCTGCTGGCAGAGTGAGGTAGGGGGAGGGACAGACCGACGGAAAGAGGGAGGGAGGGAAAAAAAGAGAGATAGAGGAGAGATCAGATGAGGAGAGAGAGGCTGAGCACATAGAACCGCCCCACAGTCCCACTTTCCTGTGGAAGTCTTCCCAGACGACCGCCATTGGGGAGAGGAGCGACTGAGAAGAACAGAGCAGCACTCACCGAAGCACAGGGAGGACAGAGGGAGAGAGAAAAGGAGGGGAGAGGCCAGGAGCATGTGCTGGTTTGGAGCATGTCAACCTGACACCGGCTCAAGTATCGAGCCAGCTGGCAAGAAGAGCACCGAGACTGAGCTGTTTTCATCTCCTCTGCTCTGGATCCGGAAGGCCCAGCCCTGAAGAGCTTCCCTGCTGGCCCTCGAGAGATCAGACGGTCTGATAGCGTTATCCAGAGCAGGGGCACGAGACGACGACCAGAGCGACAGGCATGTGACAGACAGGAATAACCACTTTCTGGCCGCACCAGGTGTTGATTGGACTTTATCTGGGAGGAGCTAAAGAAAATACGATGTCCTGATTGGGTGTGAGGCTACCACCTGTTTCAGTATTCTTACAGCTGATTGGATGTATGCTACATGTGTGTTGCTCTGAGCAACTGAGGCCCTGAGCCAACTATAACTTCTTGGGATTGTGCTTTGTGTGTTTGCGTGTGGCGGATCAAACTGGATATAGCTAGAGGTCATCACAAAGTGACCTTTGACCTTCAGTAAATAAATTGAACTCTTTAGCAGTTCAGCTTCACTGCATGCTGCAAAGAGTTAATCTAACTTCTATAAATGTGCTTATTCTTGTGCCACCGTTGTTTCATGGTTGGTGTGAAGGCATATATTTTTGTCTGTACTCTTATCAGTTTCGAGGGTGTATGACTTGTAGGGCAGTCCACCCCCACCCACCCACCGACTGTAAAAGGTTATTAGGTATCAGCGGTCACGTGTCTCAGTCCTCATGGAGCGAGTCAGGGAAACCAGTCTTTTCTTCCTGGGAGAAGCTTTTCTAGCAATACCTTTTGTGGCAGCGATGAATATTTCAGCTGAAAAACCTCTTCCACTTTAACAGTTTCAAGGTGCGCTGCCGCTTTTAGACTCCAGAAGCTCAGACATGAAGATCACCCAAGCTTGTTATGGCAGCTCTTTTTATAATAGTATTAATAAATTCTCAGCCGGACAGTGACTATTATAGGTCTTCGCACTTTTTCTGCATGATTCATAGCTTTACTAGCCCTTTTAGCTAGAGATCCTTTTTAAAAAAAATACATTTGTAGGTATGTATGACACAGGACTTATGTAGGTGCTAATGTTAATATAATTGCAACTATTGTGCGAGTGAACCACTACTGCGCAGTTTAAAAAAAAAATATGCTTTTCCATATTTAGGTGGCGTTTTATGTGTCGTAATATCAGTGTTATAAGTATATCTGTGCACAAAGTCTTATGAAACATTTCCAGGAAATGAGACTTGTAAACAACTAATAGATCAGTTTTTATTGCAGATATTACTTAGTAATAGTCTTATCACTAACTACTCAATCAAGTGTTGGTATCAGATTCAGGCTTTCAGATTATTATGAGAGCTGAACTGACGGGGCTGTAAACAGCTGTCCTTTCCTCTCCTTTGGCTCGCAGCTCTGCGTGTCGTCCTACTACCTCCATTAAGCGATGAGATGCAGAGACCTCTGAACCCATGGCCAAGGTTATCCCAAGACGTGTTGGCTCTGTGCCTGTTAATAACACCCCTCCCACCCACCAGCCCCCAGCAACCTTTTGAGAGGCTGTCCTGTTGCCAGGACCTGTCAGGCTGGCACAGGAAACAAGTGGGTGGTGTAAGCTAAGCCTCTTACAACACACTGTTAATGAGCTGCCTTTTAGCTAACAGCAGACTCTGGGAGGGGGGCGGTGGAGCAGATTCTATGCTATCTGTATTCCTCATTCACTTGTCTTTATGCACTGAATGCTCTCTGTATATCGTACTATAGCACATATACACACTTTGTGTGTGCGTCCCTACATTCTTGTGTGTTTCATGACAGGTTGATCTATCACAGCTCTGGCCCAGCGGGTGCCTGTAGACTCTTGTGTAAGGCCCAATCATGTGCTTGACTGAGTAAAGGACTTGGGTTTCTTGGAAGTGGGTCACATCAAAGTCAGTTAGAATATGACACACAGTGACCCCAGTGGAGTGAGTTAGTGATGTCATTGGTTTGACTGGCGGTTTACCTACCACTAGCACTTCCCTCTCCTTTTTACTTTATCAGTCTCTCTCTTTCTTTCACTCTCTGTCTGTACTTTGGAAGTCTATGTTAACAAGCCATGCTGCTCCTGGCAGAGTGGGACAGTGTCTCTGTTACACTGTGGGTAAAACTCCCAGGCTGTGCCGCAGTTTAGACAGCTGTATAGAGACAGATGTTCCTGGCTATTGATTTACAATGGAAACGCTGTACACTTGAAGAGATTAGAGATGGCGTTGATAGTATATAAGCCAAAATAACCATTAAATTTACAATCGTCACAAGCAGTGCACTTTGCACAGCTTACATCTTTTACAACTGCAGAGAGAATAGCAGGTCATCAAGGCCACATCCACACGTCTGTCTCTGTATGTCTATCCTAATCCCACTGCCTGTCCATCTGTTAATTCTAGGCCTTCTCCAGTATGGTAGGAATTGGTCCGCCATCGCCAAGATGGTGGGATCAAAGACCGTGTCACAGTGCAAGAACTTCTACTTCAACTACAAGAAGAGGCAGAAACTGGATGAAATTCTGCAGCAGCATAAAATGAAATCGGTAATCAAAATAACATCCGCAAGCCTCTATATTGCTTTAAAAAAAAGAGAATTCTATACTTTTTGTGTAACGTTATGCTGTAAGATTGCTTCTGTTGAGACTTTTTTTTGCTTTTGCTTATTTTCACCCAGGAGAAGGAACGAAAGGCCCGTCGTAGAGGCAAAGCCTCACAGAATGAGGAAGCTAATGCCCCATATCCAGCAGAGGAGGAGGAGATGGAGGGTTCAGGAGCCAGCTGCAATGAAGAAGAAGCCCCCGAGGATGGAGAGGGTATATCAATCCTTATGCCTTGATTTTAAGCTTTCTATTTAATCTACAAAGTTGTTTGTATTGCATTGAATGTTCAGGACAACTACAACCTAACTACAAACTAGATTGCATACGTAGACTTAATAACTCTCTTACAGTTTAGTTATTAATGGTTGTAAATGTAGAGTTTATGCCAGAGTTGTTTTTTTTAATTGCATTTTATTGTACACAAACTTTATAAAGTGGCATCATGTCATATGACAGAAAAAAAATGTTTGAGCAGCTCTTGTTGGCTTAAAGAATCATGGTCTACAAATGGGAAAATTATCATGAAACGCTGCTGTAGTTTGTTGACAGAAGTGTACTGCGTAGACTGTACTTCCTCAATAGAGCACTGAAGTCCTGGGGGCTTTCATCCATCATTCCAATTGGTTTTGTTTTCCCCTTATTGTACAGTGAAACCTGATTAGGCAGACGACTGGCACTGTGAAGAATCTTCTTTAGCAGAAAGAGATAAGAGGAAAAATGGAAGAAAAAAAGGTGAAGGAGATACAACATTTATAGTACAAACCTCTAATTTGTTTCCTTTCGACCCTGTGTCCCTGCCAGGTGGAGCCAATAACAGCTCTGACACGGAGAGCCTGCCCTCGCCGCACTCGTCTGAGGACAGCAAGGCTAAGGAGGAAACCTCAAGCAAGGTAAAGGGCAGCTCAAACACTGGCGACAAGAAGGAGGACCTCGCAGACACGAGTCAGGCAGGGGATGAGAAACCTCCAGTCAAGGAAGATGCAGATTCCATTAAACAGGAGATTAAGACTGAAATAGGGGAGCCCAACAAAGACCAGCTGCAGCCAACACCGCCCAGTGATGCCACAGATACAAAACCTCCCACTGCAGGCACGGAGGAAGTCAAAAGCTCCAACAAGAACTCCAAGAAGGACCATGCGGCCAAAACTGGCTCCCATGGAGACAGTGACTCTAGTGCCACTTGCAGTGCTGATGAGGTGGAGGAGACTGACAACACAGATAAGAACAGGTGAGGATTCGTAGCAATGAATATAGTGGATAATGGTAAACGGTCATTTCCCATTTGTTTAAATTAAAACAACAATTTTATACAGGCACAACATTAAAACTGTGACCCCTGAAGTGAATATGGTGGATCCTCTCTCTACAATGCACTATTCTCTTTCATTCCATTTGTTTCATGACTATGGAGTAATGCCTCCTCCCTGACCTCATCAGAAGCTGAAATACTATTACGCCACCTGCTATAGGCTTTCTCAGTGACACCCACATAATGGGGTGTGACATACCGTGAGATGTCATTCAAAAACCTCTTCTCTCTTCTCACGGAAGCCTGTTGGCAGCTGTCCTTTGGGTACTAAGCTAACGACTCTAGCCGTACCCTATTAGGTAGCAATACTGTATAAAAAAAAAAAGTAGCGCTACTTTTTAGTCCACGCTACCCAAAGAACAGCAGTATTCTTCCCTGCACATTAGTTTGGCAGCTGTTTAGCCGATTGTCAGGCCCACCAGCATGGCTATGGCTAACAACCTGAGTGAAGTTGGAAAACGTTCTCTCTGCAGCAACAAGAGCTCTCTCTGGGATACACACCCAGTTTGTGTGGCATGTGTAGACTGCTGAGGCTGCCTTGACCTCCACCCAAGTCTGTATCCATTGTATTCCTTTATGACACAAACTGTGCCACTGCAGGCTCGCTCACCAGGCTAACCTGCAGGGCAGTGTCCCTTTGGTGTGTGAGGCAGCTTTGCCACAGGGAAAAGTGCTAATACCTAAGGACTTTTATGCAGAAGCACACTCTGAGCCAATTGCTAATGCTTTCCCGTCACTGGTGGCAGACTGACGATGTGAGGGCTTTTCTCTACTAGAACTATCCTGGGAAGCAACGCTAACAATGATGGAGATGAATCAGCTGATTCAGAACTCCTGTCTTCTAACTATAATTTCCAACTCCCTCACTACCAACTAAACCTCCATCGCTGTCTACCTTAGATCGCAACATACAGGACATGTGCAAGCACACAGCTGCTAAGATCAACATCCTGTGGCCCACTGTGCAAACTAAGGTTCTGAAATCTCAATTTGATGACAAGTCAGGTAAGCATGTGTTGCCTGTTTTCCCGGAGCTGCTCGAAGTGACATTTTGAAAAGCTCCCTATTTGTCTGTGAAGGGATAGATTCCCTTGGCCTCCACCAGATGCCACAGGTGAATCTGTTTTTAGTGAGCCACCTTCACCCTAGACCTCGTTCTTCGTTGGCCCCGCTGTACCCCTCCAAGTCAGACTACTTTCAGTCGCACCTCACTGATGAGTGCTAAAGCCTCTTCTATTCTGCTGGCTTACCAGGAGGAATCAGAAGAGGGTAAGATAGCTAAACCAGATACCACTATGTGGGAAGAAATATTTGTTACATCCGACAATGTCCTCCAGTTCCAGAAAGTGGCAATATAGGCTACTGGGAGAGCCATGGGACTAATGGTTCTTGTGGGGCGGGCATTCTGGCTTGGGCTCCCCAACCTGATGACAAAGGAAAAAGGATTTCCTTGGCACCTCTGTCATGTGCCAAGGCCTCTTGGTTGCAGCACAGGCAGCGTCTCCCCCAGCATTGCATTTTCAGGTTTCCCAAAGTACCAGCCCCTCAGGCTGCAGCTGTTCTCAAAAATAGGGACATTTGGGGTTCTGATGAGGTCATGCAGGCAGGAGGCCCATAGTGAGAACCATCAGCACTAATCAGAGAACCAGGGTTATAGCCATTACCCTGACTTTTACAGGGACATCTTTTCCCTGGTATTTATGTGGTTATTACTTTTACTGCTATTTACCACCCACCTAACATTGTTGCAGATCGACAACAATGGCTGTACCTTAATGTCCTCCAACAGTAAGCAAAAAACATATCAGAAACCATCTCGAGAATATAAGAAATACCTCTGGACAGTGAGCCTGTCTCCAAACTCTACAGACAATGATGCTATCAAACATCTGTTGCATATGAAAGTATGAGGCACAGTGGCCTAATACCAAAGCAGCACCCAATATCACCAATGTCATGCAGTCATAAGATACCCACAAGGATGCCATGTTCAAGCTCCAAAGGCCTCAGAGCTGTTCTGGAGGCATAATAGGGACCCACACAGTATTAGGCAGATTGAGTGCTGATCAGTGTAGCCCTTCCCTGCTTTATTTCTCCTGTTTACATCTTTACACCAGTTTGAGAGCTTTGTTGTAAGAAATCTTTTGGTTTTTGAGTTTTCTTGGGTATCTTACATCTCTGTTCTGACACAGCAGACATAAGAACACAAAGCAGTGAGGGCTTTGAAGTGGTAGTAGTTGCCTAGCTACACTGTACAGCATTGAAGCCATATTTGGCAAGCTGTGTTTGTGTATTCATGTACCACAGGTTGCAGTTTTCTATTAGCCAAGGATTTTATTTGTACATCAGTATGAAAATAGGTAGATATAAATATATATACATATATCTATATCTATAATCTATACAGATATATAACCTATATATCGATTGATATCCATAATATATATCCATATAAATAAAAATACATAAAAATAAATCAAAACATGTCGTATGTGTCTGTGAATGAGGCCGCTAGAAATTGGTGTCAAAGTGCGTAGGAGAACTGATTAGTCGTGTTTGCACGGTATTTGTTCAGTTTTTTCCATGACAGCAGACTGCATGTACTGGCAGAGCTCAGGGAAACGCTGCCCTCTGCCAAGGCAAACAAATGGGGGAGGGTTGGGGGGGGGGGGAAGTGTGTGTGTGGGGGGGCGTGCATGTGTGGTTCTGTGCATCAATTTGTGTATTTAACTGTAATTCAGAGTTTGTTGTGTTTTTTGACAGATGTGTAATACATCAATATGAATCTTTACTTTTTTTTTTCCATGGTCTCAGGCTATGTCAGCACACATCCTACTACATTAGTGGGTGGAAAAACTAAACAAGTGATTTTGTATGCTCTTCTTTTCAACCTCTTCTTTACTCCCACTAACTTATTTCTGTCCGTCTGTGTAGAATGATGTCTCCACGGCCAAGCCTACTGAACTACACTCATGATGGGGTCATATCATCCCCACTACAGAAGCCCATGGATCTGAAACAGCTGAAACAGAGAGCAGCTGCTATACCACCTATTGTGAGTTGCTAATTTTAAAGTTGCTAGCTTTACTTCTTGTTTTAAACAGTAACAGATCTTTTTTTTCTCTTTTTTTTTAATATGACTCATGCAGAACTACTTTGGTAGAATCCAAGAATACACATATGGACTTGATAATGAGCATTGTTATTGTGTCCCTTTAAACCTTTATGTCCCTTTGTAAGTGAAGCGCATCTTGGCTTTTCCAGCCTTTGAAAGTGTCTTAGCCACATAAAACTGATGTACTCACACACTCACAATCTTTCATTGCAGTTGTGAATCCTATCAAAGTCTCTCTGCTTACAAGGCTAACACCATAGTAGGTGAAATTGTTAAGTCATAACAGTATAAGATAAGCCAACCAGATGGAGGATGACGAGAAATGAGATAATGGCCATTAGGGAAACTTTAGCTTGTCAAGAAATAAGAGATGCGTCTTAGCTGACATGCTTATCAGATATTTTATGTGGCTAACCATATGTCAGCTCCTGGAAAGGAGTGGGCTTTTGTTATATGTGTGGCATATATGTAACTCTTGTTATTTTCCTGTCGCCCTGTGTGCAGATGCAAGAAGCCTCGGTGCAGGGGGGTCAGCAGAGTGGGAAGGCATTACCGCCTCCCCACGCTTTGGCACTGTACCAGCAACAGATCACCATGGCTCATGGGGAGTCCTCTCAGGAGGTCAAGCAGCAACAACAGCAGCAGCAGTTTCCAGGCCAGCTAGGCAAACAGCAGCCTTATACCCCACAGGCAGACAGAGACAGGGAGGCTCTGCACAGCGGCAGCCCACGTGTTCGCCCGCGCAGCCCCTCTGCCGGCGAAAAGGATGGTATGCACACCTCCATCGCAACAGAAACTTGTCTTATTGCCTGGAAACTATATTTACCTGCTAAAGTTGCAAACACAGAAATTCTTCACAGTTTTAGGTTTTCAGCTTGGATCCTTTTTATCATTGTTCTGCATGACCTTAGTGTCACTCGACTGCAGGGTGTACAGCTTGGTGTTTTATGAAAACAAGATTAGAGGATTAATGAAAATATTTTTTTTAAATGAGGTTAATGAAAATGCAGCACAACATGCCGTTCTAGTTGCATTTGATCTAGTTTTACTTTGTTGGTCCTTGCTACATGCTGTAACCTTGAGTCTGTGTACTCTAGTGTTTAGGGCATTGAAGTGTTTCTGGGACACTCATGGTGAGGGAACTGATAAATGATCTGGTATTGCTATTGACCCAAAAGGGAATACAGTCTGGTTCAGTGCAGTTACTGTAAGCTTGTTGAATGGACTTTTAAAGGTCCACACAAAGAGAGGTCTTTTATAACCAGCATGTGCATGGCAGCTGTGAACTCAAAGTCCTTCATTTATGGTAACATAAGGACAGATATAAACATGTATTCCAGCTTATATTTATTGATATTTTTCAGCATTTAATCACCGTGTGGGAGAAGTAATAGTTACAAGTAAGCACTTGTGGGGATTTTAAAAATTGAGGATTTGATGATTTTAAAAATGCTGTGAGGATTTAATGATCTGTGGTTTGGTTATGTCCATTCAGAGCAATGAGAAGCAGTTGCTGCTGCTCCTGCAGAGATTAAGTAGGTTCATCCATTGCCTTTTAACTTCTCCTCAGCTGGATTTCACTTTAAATATTAGCACTGGGATGGTGTGATTGTATTAAATAAGGGTATTAATTCAGTGGCGTGTCACTCTGTCTGGGAAGTAGCATGAGATATTCCTTGTAATTCTTATGACGACAGTGATGAAGGTGTGGACAGTAGTGTGCTGGTAATGGCCAAAGGACAACTTCTTGGATTAGTGGATATCCATTTGTGTGTTGTTACCTGGTCCTGACTCTCCTTGTGTGTCACTGTTGCAGAAAAGCCCCCAGCATTCTCTCCACACAGTGAAGCTAAGAAGCAGGCGCTGGGCCCTGATGACCCGAGGACCTCTAACTTGGGGCGCTCAGTTCTATCCCCTTACCCCGTGTCCCCACGAGACATGGCCAAGAGTAGTCACGACCAGCACCTGCTCCACTTCAACTGTGAGCATTCTCTTTACATAATCTTTTATCTGTACTGTGGGAACTTTTAGCAAATCCGTGTCTACTAAACTTGCTTTTTTAAGCCTTTTTCAAAAGATCAGTTGCTCAAATCTCATTCTCACAATCTCATCCATCTGCCAGCGTTCCAGCCATCAGGCCACCCCTCACTGCCGCAGGACAGCGGAAGGCTAGCAGCAGTGAGACCGCTCACAATGCCAGAGCCTCCACCTCTCATTTCCTCCTCCAAGCCAGGAGGCTCTATCACACAGGTACAGCACCACACCAGTAACATTAAGTAGACATAGTTTGAGAGTAGAAATCATGTAATTGTTTTGATCAGTGTTCCTACATATTGTTCTTATGACCATGTACATTTTTTTTTAATTAAATAAACAGGGCACCCCAGTACAGCTGCACAGCCCAGCTCATGGGTTGGACCATGGGAAGATGCCCTCCGCACCGATGGGGGTGCCTTGGATGGATCAGAGGAAAGGCGGTGAGTAAATCTGGCTGAGGGGATTAATACTCTTTCTCATTATTGTGCCCTGCCCCTCTCAGCCAGGTCTGTCTTCAAAATGAGATTTTACTTTCAGTCAGACTTTTACCTGGATAAATAAAGGATAATAAAATTGTCTCTATTCATTTCGTTCTCTTTTCTCTCTGTAATCTAATATATAGCAGGTGGTTTTCCAATAGTAAAGCAGGAACAGCTGTCCCCTCACAGCTCGTCCTCCCAAGCTGATAACCTGTCAGCCCAAGGGCCAACTCATGATAGTGCTGCTGGACGTGGTGGGTGCTCTGTCTTTTCCCACTGTTTTATTGCCACACTGAGTACAAGCAATAAGCCATAGATTCTGAACAAAGTCAAATCATGACTTGCTTTTTATTCCAGCACACCAAATTGGAGTGACTTTTCTAAATGTACTGAGTGTAACCTAGGCTAGACTTTAAATCTCTCTCCGTCTGGCCATCCATCTATCTGTTTATTATAAAGTCAGTGGGTAGCTGAGTTCACTGATGTTGGGAAAATGTGAAGATTGGGAGAAATTGCCCAAATCTGTATGTGCAGAAGTGATTGTACTCGGTGATGCCTCAACTTTTTCTTTTCGGGTGGTCTTGCAAAACATTTTCAAATATTTATTTCCAGTTAAATGCATTCCACTTTTTTACTCTTAATGTGACTTTACATGTTGGATTATAGTGACAGCGGTCTCTCTCTTACTGTCCTTAAAGCATCTATTTCAGCTGTTCAGGGGGGTAGTATCACTAAAGGCATCCCAGGGACCAGACTGCATCCTGATTCCCCAATTCCCTATCGAGGCGGCTCCATTACTCAGGTGAGTGCTGACCGCTGAAGTAGTCCTTGGTCCTTTTCATAAAGCTGCTATACTGGAGTTAAAAATGCTCCAGTTTAAAGTTCAAAATTGGTACAAAAGACAAACTCTATTCAGAAAATAACAACAGGCTTATTCATATTTTCCAAAGAATTTTACTCATATGAAGGTCCTTGTTTTTCCACTGAAAATACTCATAGGCTGTTGGTTTGATGATGTAACCTACAGATAATCCCTGACCACTGTTACAACTCTCATTGCAACAGTCTCCCATATGTACAGTTTGTTGGGTGGGGCAATCCTCGTGTTTGTTAATAATATTCTGCTGACTCTGTTCTAGTTTGAGTTGTGCATTACAACACAACTGGAAAACGGTTCTCTTCCCCTTTTCGAGGAACCTCCGAGCAACCTTTCAAATTCACTGAACACGCTTATAAATAATTCCCCAGTATGCAGGTTTAGAAGTGACCTGCTTTTATGTTTGACATCATAACTAGCACGTACGGCTAGGATCTAAATCAAATCAGTTTCTTAAGTCAAGCTTAAAAGTCTATTTTTGTTCCTAAGTGAAGATATAAGGAGAGTGCTTTTCAAGCAGTGCTACTCCTGTGCAGTCCTCCAAAATCTCAACTGCACACTGCTCGACATAGATGACACTGTGCATTGGTTGAATGCCGATTTGTTAATAAACAGGCTGGGAAAGGGAACGGAGTGACAGCAGAGATCTCGAGGAAAAGGAGAAAGGAAAAAAAAATCAAAGACAGGAAAAAGTACAACATGAAAAGCAAAGACGGCTTCTGCAGCAGTCTTTGTATGTTAAAACTTTGCTCTTCCTTCTGACTGATGGGCCAACAACAGCCCACGGTCTTGTTATATCACACATTTTTGACACTGCCTCCATCTAGCAAGGCGCTTGCTGGCTCCAACTCTATTCCAACCACATGATTGATGTCATTGACCCTTTTGTGTTATATCTCAAAACATGAATTGGCTTTTATTGACTTTGATATTGACCATGTCTCATATTTCTGTTGGGGAGAATTTTTTTGCAATAATTATCTTTATTGTTTTATTGCCCAGCCCTAGCTCACCATTTCCCCTTGTAATATTGAACTGAAACTAACACTGTTAAATTATGTCAAGGTTCATAGTGACAGCAGCATGTGCAGCTCATACACTGACGGGCCACGCATTGTTAGCAGTACTTCGTTGGTTCATTTTGATGCCGTCACTGGTTTCTGCTCATAAAGTTGAAGGCTTTGTCTTTATGGCTGTTTAAAATCGCCACAGTCAATTTTAGCAGCCTTCATGCGTCTGAGCTTTGTCCTTTTGATGGAAACGATAGCAGCAGAGCCGGTTAGAGGTCATAAGGCTGGTGGATTTCCACGGTGCTGTGACATAACTGCGGCTCTGGGTGGCCCCGTCACCTTAGCAACAGGTACACAATGTACCGCGTCTGTTCCCTCTTTACTTTATCTATTTACTCTAGACGCGGGCAAAACCAGTCATTGATATGCTCACTGTAATATCATATCCAGCTGCCATACTGGCTTCTATCTGCTGTTGTGGATTAGTCAAAGGAGAGATAACTGAAAGTGTAGCATCTCCATTGTTAGAGGGATACCTTTATGTGTGCAGGCTACCGTTCAGTGCACGAATCCATATAGCATTGATGCCTCTTCTTAAAGGGTAGGTGCGGGTAACTTAAGTCAGCACCATCTGATCCTATAATAAGAAACCATGCTAGTCTGGCCTCGTCCTTTCTTGGAAAAGCTGCAAGCAACACAGTAACAATGTTCTCTAAGCTACTACTTTTCATGTCCACTTTAGTGACGTGACTCAAGTTGTGTGAGTGGGTTGACTTGATGATTCCTCTGAAATGTTTAACCTCAAGCTGTACTTATTTTTAACTCAGTGTTTTCCTTCTTTGACATAGTTGAGTCTGATTAGACTCAAGATTAGTCAGCTTAAACTCCCATAGCTGTTTGTTCACTTGCTTTTTGTTTTTTGTTTTTATTAGTGGAGTAATTGTAAATAACAGTTTAATACTCGTGATATAAAGTCTGTAATTTCCATAACATTTTTTGTTATGACGTTGGCACTGTTTAGTTTTACTGAAATGAGGATTGTTAACCAAGTCTGCTTGTAGTCAAGGTTGTCTACTGTCAGGCTTCACTGTCATTTACATATCAAAATCCTAATCAGACTTTTTTTTTTTTGTTTCTCTCACAAGAACAGCTGCTACAGCACACTGATGGTGCAAAGTACAGGTCTCATTTCTTCTTTTTGTTCTCCACAGGGGACGCCGGCTGATTCGCTGTATAAGGGAACCATAGCGCGACTAATGACTGAGGACAGTGCCAGCCGTGTAGAGAGGGAGCGCGATGAGGCCCTGTCTAAAGGACATGTGCTCTATGAGGGCATTAGTGGGCACATTCTCACATATGATCGTAAGCAGAAGGACTTGGTCGCATTGTCCTACTTTTTGCTATGTTGCTTTCAGTTAACCTTAGAAATAATATTGATTCAAATTGCACATACTTTAAGAAATACTGTCAGTATATTTACTGAGATCTTTGTCATTTATAGGCTCAGCATCTCAGACTCCTAAAGATGAGGGCCGAGGTGGAGGGCAGTCTGGGGAACTTCTGGGCCTGAAGCGTCCATATGATGTAATGGAAGGAGGCATCTCGAGGGGAATGCCTATGAGGGAATCGCTGTCTGCTGCCAACTGTGAAGGTAACAGATGACGTATTTAAAGAGGTTTGACTTTATGGTAAGTTCTTTCATAAATAATCAGTCTTACACCTTACCATTCCTTCTTTGGTACCTCCACCTCAGGACTGATTGGACGAACCATGCCTCATGATAGTGACAGTCCCCACCATGCCTCTTACAAGGACACTCATCACATCCGTGGTTCCATCTCACAAGGTAGCAAGCGGTTTACTTACAACAAGATTTTATTTTGAATTCTGATTTCATCCTGGTCAAGTACTTAAAAAAAATTTCCTCAAGCAGAACATACATTAAAGGAGAATGTTAATGCAGCCTGTGTTTTTGGCGACTCCAGAAAAGACTGATGCCGCTTTACCAGTCACCATTGGTTTTGTGATGATGCATGGTTAAAGCCATAGCAGGTTAATGATTGATGTAGTCTGTGCTCTCATTTCATCTGACTCAACTCTCAGAGCTCCCTTCAGTGAACTGAAAGACGAATTTTTCTTTTGTTTCTTACTTTTCAGTAATTGGATAGTGCTAGCTAACCTGAAGTTATTTGCCTAAAGAGCAGCACTTTAAGCAGATCTCGAACCCCAGGTTGTTCAGCTAAACTTATAAAACCTTTGTGTCTGTCGCTCGTGTTTCTTTATCCTTCGGCTCACTTCCGGCTAAATTATGAAGAGAAATTAGAACAGTAGGCTTCCTGCTCTTGTTTGAAGATTAATAATATTCATATATTAAAATTTCAGGTATACCTCGTCATCTAGATCAGGATAGCTACATGAGGAGGGAACCTAAACAGATGAAACGAGAGAGCCCCCCACCTCGTGGGCCTGGCTCTTTGTCTGATCCTATGAAAGGCCGAGAGACTATAGTGAAGGAGGCTGGGCGCTCTATCCACCTCATTCCCAGGGAAGAGCTCCGACAGCCTGCCAAGGAGGGCATCATTGTACAGGTACACACTAAAGATAATGCTAATGACACATGTAGAGACAATCAAATACTTCATGCTTGCTAACAGAGTTAATTCCCATTGTGGTCTCTGAAGGGAGCATCCATGAAGCAGGAGGTGGCTAGTTCAGGGAAACGTCACGATGTCCGCTCCATCATGGGCAGTCCCTACCACGGTACACAGTCACACCTGGAGATGCGTACTGAGAGAAGCCGATATGAAGACGCACCTAAAGGGCGCCCCAGTGCAGTGGTCAGTACAGCTAGCCCCATATCGCGCTCTTCTCCGCTAACGCTGGGGTCAGAGCAGGGTGGCAAAGCCCATCACAGTCCAGTGGGCTACGATGATAAAGGAGCCTTAAGGACACCTTACCCTGGATCCTCTCATCGTGGCTCCCCACTGTCCAGGGAGGCAGGTCAAAGGCAGCACGAGGGTAAGTATATCACATGCGTAAAAGATTGAGAGTTTGTAATCTAAACTAAAAAAGAACCAAGAAGCATATGAAAATGCACAAGTCTTGTATATGTGTGGCAGGCATGTAAAAGAGTTGTTGTGTACTAAAAATTATTCTATTTCCTTGTTTTTTTTCCCACCAGTTTCCAGTAAGAATCTGACTCAGGAGCGTAAAGCCACACCAACCCCCAGAGAGATGACTACCACCAAATCACCACTTTCCACTCTTCCAGATCAGCAGACCCTGTTTCCGGGTCTGGGACCTGAGATGTACCGTCACATTTCCTTAGCCTTTGATCCTTCTGCACTGGGTCGTAGTATCCCAATCGACTCAGGTACTGTGTCCATTATACATGTTGCCCCCATCCTCATTAGAGAACAGTTTAATCATCTGCACAGCATTTGTGTGATAATCTGATCAGAGTTTTGCTTCAAGTCGAGTGACTTCCTGACAGATGATCTTCTTGTTTTATATACAACAGCATACTACTTGCATAGGCCCCTCGCTTCCGGCGCTCCATACTCTCCCCACTACCCCTACATCATCCGTGGCTTTCCTGACACCGCCGCCCTGGAGAACCGGCAGACGCTGCTCAACGACTATATCACTTCTCAGCAGATGCATCAGTGGCCTGCAGCTGCTGCCATGGCTGCACAGCGCTCATCTGAAATCATGAGGGGCATTCCTTCACGTGACCAGGCTGTCCCCCTGCCCTACCCTCCTCGGGGTAAGGCTAATACTCAGTCATTTGTCGCCGTTGATCGGTAAACTGAAAGTGCAGTCAAATGTGCTGCACCTGCACTACGAATACAAATAGGAGTATGAAACAACAGCAGGGTGGTTGTTAATAGAAGCACCTGCAAGCCAAAATTTAATGTTAGTGCTGTTCATGCTCTGAGTTATTTAGATCAGTTTGGTGGACAGTTTATTTATAGTCAGCTGGTGTGTTGTAATAAAGCAGCGTTTAATTTCGATCACACTCTGTGGGAGAGTCTTATTTTCCTTTATTATGGCATTTTCCACATTTTTCCACAAAAACAAATAAATATAATGCAAAAAAACTGAACTGCATTAGGGGTTGCCGAAAATTTGTCATGTAGGATAATTGAGGGAGCTACCAGTCAGATTAGTTTCCAATATAACCCATTGAAGGAACACATCTTGACTCATTTATTACTTTGTCTTAGAACACTAGAGCAGAATCTAATAAGTTAAAAAAGGGTTTATGTTTCAGTAATTTGCTTCCGCTTTCCCATTTATCTGTCAAAAATATAGAATTTCACATAGTCAGTCCATCATTTCAGATTTAATAAATATAAATATCATCACATTCCCTCATAAAACATTTGCATCACTGTTGAGAGCCTCTCATTACCTTTTATGCCCTGTAATCAGCTGACCCTTCTCTGTCCTCTAGGGATCATCGATCTTTCTCAGGTACCACACATACTGGTCCCTCCCACTCAAGGGACAGTGGATCGCATCCCTTACATCCCTGGGACGAGCGCCGCCTTCCCTGGCAGACCTTACACCACCTCTCCCATCTCACCCGGTACAGTTCATTTCACACAAGCAGACTCGCACAATAAATATGTTGCACTCTTTTTATTTCTAAGCTTCTCTATCTCTCCCTTTTTTTGCATGTGCAGTTGGCTCCTCACACATGAGCAAAATGCAAGGCACGGCCTCATCTTTAGAGCGTGAAAGAGACCGTGAACGTGACAGGGAGCGGGAGCGCGAAAGTGAGAGGGAGCGGGAACGGGAAAAGGAGAGGGAGCGCGAACGTGAACGGGACCGTCAGAGAGATCGGGAAAAGGAAAGGGAGCGCGAACGGGACCGCGAAAGGCAAAGGGACCGGGAGAGAGAGAGGGATCGAGAGCGTGAGAGAGATAAGGGCGGCTCTATTGGAAATGTGGAGCATGCCCCCATCTGGCGACCAGGTGTGGAGAATATGGTGTTCTTCATTTTTATTTAAGTTATGAATGTAGTTTGGAATTTGTAAAGTTATACGCGCCTGTTTCTGCTACTTAGGTACAGAGCACAGCTTGTCAAGCAGCAGCAGCAGCGTAAGACCTGCGTCCCAGCCGCACAGCCACCAGCACTCCCCAGTGTCGCCTCGTACCCAGGAAAACGTCCAGCAGAGGCCAAGTGTCCTGCACACTGGGGGGAAAAGTCTTTCTGTCAACGAACACTCCGGCTCATCTGTGTTACGGTAAACTGAACTTTAACACAGAAAATTTGAATAAACAGATTAAAAGTTGTATGCTGGTTTTTTTTTTTGTTTGTTTGTTTGGTTGGTTGGTTGGTTGGTTGGTTTTATAAATACAATCCGCTTTTTTAAATGTGTGTTTGCTTTGTTAGGTCCATGCCCTCAGGGTCATCCCACTACCAAGGTTACCCTAGCCATATCCAAAGGACAGGTGTGCTTTCTGAGGCCTACCCAACTGCCATGGATTTAAACGCACCCAAAGAGCAGAGTCGCGATGCAGGCAAAAACAGGGGAGGTCTACCCAAACATTTTCAGGACCAGCATGGCCCATCCAGTAAATCGGACCCCAAGCTGTCCAGCCCCAGCCCAGGTGGAATATACCCCGGGTCTTATACCTCTGCTTCAGGCCGTCCCCAGCACCTGCTGCCTCCGCAGTCAGACAACCCTCCTGGCCGTGGAGAAAGCGGTACACCTAGTAGGGAAAAGACTCAAAACAAACCGATGTCCATTCAGGAACAAGAGCTCCGATCACTCGGTAAGACCACCATGACTGCGGCCAACTTCATAAACGCGATTATTATGCGTCAAATTTCTTGTGAAACGGGGATGCCAGAGATGGGCTCGCTTGTTGCCAGCAGCGCCACTGATGGTAAGACGCTCTGGATCCCAGGGGTCCCCCCCATCACCCAGACCCACTCCCCCGTCAGTCTGTGGCCTACTGCACGCTGTGGTGGTTGGCATTATCAGATCAGCCCAATTCATTTACATTTTTTGTTTCAATGCTGTAGTTTGTTTTGGTTTTTTTGCCTTTTTTCCCAGTTTCTCCCTTTTATAGACTTAAAGTCCACCAAGGGTGCCCTCTGGAAAGCCTTACTTCTAGCTTTTCCAAATTGGACATTACTTGTTTAGATTAAATTTTTAAAAGAATTTGGCGAGTTTTGATAGCGTTTTCGTGATAACTTGATTTTTCCAAGAAGATCCTAGGTGTCCTTTAAGGTAGCTAAAGCTGGTGGGACATTTAGGTTGAGCATCCCTTGCTGCTTATGTTCATTTTATTTCCTAAGAGGATGTGACTTGAATTTAACATGTGGCACCCTCCTCCCTGCCATTCGGCTGCTTACATTAAGAAAATATTTCACCACAGACAGTTAGATCAGAAGTTAGATCATCAGAGTAGTATTTTTATACCCTCTGTTCAGTAAGACTGCTGTAATTGAAACATATGTAACTCAGATGAAAAAGAACATTGAAATAGAAAATTGGTCTGATAGATTCATTAAACAGGAAAAGCATTTCCATCCACCAAACTCACTCCCTGGGGTCCCAGAGTGCACCAGTGTTGCAGAGAAGGCAGGTGGGAAGGGGAAGTAACACAGCAAAGACCGGAGACACTTTCAGCGAATCAGGGGAAGGGGGTACTACAGCTTCTGGCCTTCCAAATCTGTGCATGTTCCTGTTTTACTGCTCACTGTAATTTATGCTGATTTATTTAGGTTTCTTTTTTTTTGCCCCCCCACACACACACTCACCACAAGCGCTAAACACATCTTTCTCTCTCGGTCAAGCCTTTGGGGAGTTTCTGTCATTTGGAATGTGATTCTGTTTTGTGGTTTTCTGCTTGTAGAATAGTGTTTTTTATACAAGGCTTTAAGACAAGTGCATGCTGAGGTTGAATGGATGTTGCGAGCTAATGTACTCGGGAAGCATGCTTCTCAAAGCTGATGGTTGAGCTAGATGACAACACCAAGATGATGTTGTTCACAAAACAGTAGATGGATCCACAGAGAGAAATACAGGTGCTTATAAAGCTGCTGCTGAAATGAACCCAGAGTCTCTCATGTGTTTTCTAGCTAACAAGAAAAGGCAGAGCATGCTGTCCCCACAGGATCACTCGTTCCCTCTCTGGGATTCACAGAGTCAATCCTGGTCCCCTCTTTCTACTTACATCATCCTCTGAAATGAATAATGTAGTGTAAGAGTTGTGTAAGAAAAACACGTAGCGAGATATGACACACAAGGGACACAAAGTCTTGAAATCCATGTGCTGTAGTGCTCTCGAGAGCTTAAAGGGAGAATGTTTTAGACCATTGACTGAATGGAGTTTCTGGAGTTACGTTTTGTACTCTAGTATGATAGTAATAGCCTATTTCTATTCATAACATGCAGTACACACTTTTACATCCTCCTTTACGTCCCTTATTCAGGGGCTTAAAAAGTTACTTTCTGAACTTCTTCATTTGAGTTACTGATGCAAAACCTGTCAATTTTAGCACAGTTTCTGGTCAAAGATGAGTTTGCCAAGCCTGTATGCAAAGTGTGCACTGAAAATATCTTGAGCAGCTCTTCACACTTACTCATATTTAGAGATATTTTCTTTTTCTTCTTCTTCTTTTATTTTTTTCAAAGCTTGCACCTTGAGCTTACGAAAGTCTGGATGAGTGTAGAGACATTTCAGGAAAAAAAAATGCATGTTTTCATTAGGACATTCCAAAGGTTTGGAATTATGTCACCTTAACCTGAAAATCCAAACTAATTTTTAAAACGTGTGGGTGTGCTTTTTGCCTGTCTCTGTATGTGTGTGTGCGTGCGTGCTTGTTTGTTTTCTGTTTTCGACTCTTAGCTATGTCACACAGTCTTTACCGTCCTCCGTCTGAAGAGAGACTGTCTCCAGGCCAGCAGCCCCAGTCCCCTTGTGTCAAAGGCAGCCAAAGGGTGGTCACTCTGGCACAGCACATCAGCGTAAGCCCTCTCAACTACTGCATGACAAACAGCAAAATAATCTAATATCAAACGATAATAATTAGAAGTGCTTTATAAAAGAAGTTGGCGTTTGTATTAAAGCAAATGCATGCATGTCGAATGTGTTTAGTTTTCTTTAGAGTAAAATAAAATCCTTACACACAGGTCTCCTGATAGAGTTTATCTCGGACAGTGTTGTGTAATGTCTTATGTTGATAATCTTCACCCAAACAGGAGGTGATAACTAAAGACTACAGGCAGAGCCAGCAGCAAAGCTACCACGGTTCTCCTGTCCTGGACTTGACCCGTCCACCCAGTGCCTCCCAGCCTCCTCCCACTTCACAGGAGTCTGCTCAGGGGACCCGCTATGCCGAGGGACCTGGTGGAGAACGCAACAGAGACCGGTAGGAATCCCTGTTGGTTACAATTAGTACATCTAACCTTTTGTCACTGATGTTAAAAATATATTAAATAAGTGATAAATAGATTTTTATGTCATAGAATATATGTAATGGATAATCAGAGTTATGGTATACATGCTGTTTTCCAGATCTCCACCTCAGCCTAAAACATCACCTGTCAGTGTTTCTATTGACGGAATCGAACCGGTGTCTCCTGCTGGAGCCAACTCTGAACCTGAAGTCCAGAGAGGAGCCTCCTACCCCAGCGAGCAGGGAGAACAAGGGTAAGTTTGGACTTGGGTTGGAGCAGCAGCATGAAAGTCAAGAGTCCGCTCCAAAAAGTCCATTATGAGTACAGTTTATTTACATTTAGCACCACTAATTATATTATTTCACTGAGCAAATTCTGTAACACAACGTCAAAATTTGGGTCCTGGTCATGAAATACTAGCCTACTGTTTTATGGTTGCATATATACTGTACCTGTCACATGTGTATGTGTAGTTTAGTCATGTTTAAAGGACAGTGACAGACTCTGACATTGGATTGTGGTTTCCTGAGTTTCTGCTCCAGATAACCGAGTTGCTTCTGGGTTAATAAACCTACTTTTAATTTTCTTCAGTCAGAGAAAGAGGAAACTTTAATGACTGCGTATCTGTTTGGTAGCCTCGTTGCACTGGAAAGGTTTTTACAACCGAAGTGGGTGGCACGATTGTCACGTAATCCTCGGGGCCATAAATTGTGATTGCCAGGTTTCACGATTTATTAACAACTGATTGTGCTGTGTTTCATCTCTGAGGTAGGAGAAAGGAGGAGCTTTAATGCCAATAAAGAGCATCCGCTCCTTGATAAGGTGGCATGACCTGATGCCTTGAATGTAGCACCTTAACTGTTTAGGAAATTCTCAGTATAGAAGGCAGCTACCACAGCTGAGTACAAAAAAATGTGGGCTTGCCTTGTCGTCACAGCAGTGCACAGCAGACGATAGTTGGATAAATGAGTGGTTTTTGTTGTTGTTTTGGATTTTTTTGCAATTTTAAAATGATGAAGCCCTTATATTTACACGTGTGCTTATTAAATTTTCTTGTCACAGGAGTCGGGTTAGTTTGTGTTTGTGTGCATGTTCACATCATAGTACTTCTCTTCTACAGGATGGGTTCCCACTCTCCTCCAAATGCCTCCCAGCCTCCTGCCTTCTTCAGCAAACTGACTGAGAGCAACTCGGCTATTGTGAAATCAAAGAAACAGGAAATCATCAAGAAGATGACAGTAGTGGGAAGTGAGACTGATTTCAGTAAGTCTGACCTCAGGACTGGTCTTACCGAGTGCTCAGTGGTAAACAATGTTATTTTAATTTAAATGGAGCAGTTAATAAGAAACCCTGTTTACACTTTCAGATGCTGGTCAGCCTGGAACAGAAATCTTCAATATGCCAGCATCTACAACTGCAGGTAATCATTTAAGCCACATTGCTATTAATAAACAGCAGAACAATGAGCGAACGTTTAGGCCGAGATACCCGTGCCTTCTTGATAATAATGGATCGGCAGCTTTATCAAAGAATTGCATAGCTGGCATCATCTCCAAACAAAAATAATTTTGCTTTTTCATAAAGTCAAACATTCCAAATGCAACTTGCGCTTGATCTTCCTTTGTGTGGTAATGAAGGGTCTGCAAGAGGCAGATGCTGCATGAGTGTGAAGTAAAATAAACATGGAAAGAAATCAGTCATGTTGATATTGTTGACCAATTGCAGAAATGTCATTTTAGCTCGGTTTTGTTTGAAAAACCGGCCTTTGTACTTACGCAACTACACCACATTTGATTTAGGTTTAAGAAGATTAATGTCCACCACCTTGGCAGACTTTAATCTGTTATGGATCACATCTATCAGCTGCTCACTGGGGAACAGCGCTAGCTGCATGTTTTCAAGTTCTGCTCAAGTGTGCTGCAGCTGCAGTGTAGGCTTGACTTGGTCTCCTACTTGTTAGATATGAGAAATTATATGAGAGCATCTATACATGTTACCTTCCCAGTTTAAATTCCTCTTACATTCTTCCATCGGTGAGGAAGCGTTAGCTAACAGCCCATTTCTGTGTGCAGACACAAAGCTCTGATTTGAAGGCTAGCTTTGGCTCATTACCAACCACAGTACTTAAGGCTCTGTATCAGCAAACTGTGCTCTTGGAGACTTGTACTGTTACGCAAAGTCAGTTTTGTGTACTTTGGCACGTCACAACCGTGCAAGAGGCAGCCACGAAAGCTTGAAGACGTGCAGCTTAATGCACCGCTAGAATCAGTCAATGATGGGTGTGGTTGGGTACATGTCTGAGAGCATTGTGGGTGGTGGTGGGCTCCATTTCTCTGTAAGACGATCGTCTTCTGCAGTTTTATGCTAGCCTGTGAATTCCTCTGTTGCTTAAATTTGAATTTAAACGCATAGTTTGAATAAAACAGCCCTGACAATTATGACCCGGTTTACTAACCGTTTCTGAAAGTGTTTAACAAAACGTTTGTTTTGTTTTTGCCAGAGCTGCAGTTTGCAACTGAAACAGTAGTGGACTGAATGAATATGTATTTGTAGTAGTTTTCCTTTCAGAGCACGATATTTAGGAAGCAGATGATTTAAACTAACCACACAAAGCAATTTACTGCATCAATCTTTAATGCCAGGGGAGGAAAGCATGTCTTAGTTTGTGCCTGACATAGCTGTGATATATGACACTAGGAGTGTTAATTTATTTGGGATGCAAGTGGGAGATGTTGGCAGTATTATAGGCACAGGTGGATTGTTCAAGCGTGTGTTGCCTTTGCTTTGGCTCGGTCCTGCAGAATGTTTAGACCTGAGCCTCACACATTTCTGCTGTGTAAAAAGGCTGGTATCTTAATGTAACTGAGCCAAGCTTGAAGTGAGTTGTTAGGAGGAAAACATTACCTGATACAAGAGGTATACATGACAGAGATGTATTACAGGCAGCAAAGGTACTTTTAGCAGTAACAGATTTCAGTTTTTGTCATATTTCTACAGAATTCGGTGCATAAAGAAAACTTTTACTCAGCACACCTTGATGTATATACACTTCTCTCTAGTAATCAGTCATAGCATATTCAGATTTTCCTGAACTCCAAACAGTACCTGTCAGGTTGTGACAGAAGAGCACGCTTTTATATCAGAGCAAATATTTCTTCAGCTGTCGATCACTGATCTAAATTGCTGTGCTGTTTCTGAAGAGGAACACATGCTTGAAATCTGCGCTTATACTCTGTGTGCATTCCTCGCTCTCTCAGCCAGTCTTCTAGATTTTGCAAATCTATCATGAATTAAAAATGATGCTTTGATTCTGGAATAATTTTTTGCACTAATTTTGTTCTCTTAGTCAGTTTGGTCCCCAAACAATGAATCTTCTGTCATTTCCTAAATAAATTTTTATGTTTTTTTGTTTTTTGGTCTTTTCATCTTGAAGATAAAGAACAAGTTTTAGTAAGTCCGTTAGAAATCTAAAACCAGGACAGAGTTGGAAATTGGCTTTAGTAAACACTGAGTGGAGTTTTCTGGTTTCTCCACAGTCCTCTGCGCTCTAACGCAGGTGCTAATAAGTGTGAACTGAAGCTGCTCAGTGGTTTTAAATTTAACAGGTGTTTTGCATAGTGGCCTACACCAAGGCTTTGATTGCTCTTTCAGTAACGAAGGTTCTTGTTGCCAGAACATTTATTTTTAACTTAACCTGGTTTCACTGCCTCTGCTGATGTGCTGTCTCTTTGCTGTCATGTGTGCGTGCGTGCGTGCGTGCGTGTGTGTGTGTGTGTGTGTGTGTGTGTGTGTGTGTGTGTGTGTGAGAGAGACGAGGCTGCAACTCAACCATTTAAAAAAAAAAAAAAAAAAAAAAAATCACTCAAATTAATTTACAGATGTAACATTAAGTACAAGTGTGAAACACTCACGCTGGTGTAAAGTGTATACCGACAATTAGAAATCCTGTATTTTTTTGATATCTGACACTATTCACTGCTGATGCTCTTCGTCCTCCCTAATGACACATTTTTACTTTTCTGACCTTTTTGCATCTCAGTGTTCTGATTTTCGGCCAACTATTAACATTTATAATGATCTCTTCTTTCACAGGACCTGTAAACGTCCGCCATAACCCAGCCCCAGAAACGCCTGGTAACTCAATAGGCCTGGAGGCCATTATAAGAAAGGCTTTGATGGGCAATTATGATCAATCTGAGGAGCGCTCTCCATCCAACGCCGCTACCCCGCTGAGCTCCGGTTTGTCTGCAGAGGGGCGGGTTGAAGACTCTTTGTCACAAGGTGCCAACACTTAAGATACCTTCATACATAATCTGGTTTGGATCAAATCCAAACCAGATAAGGTTCAAATTTTACACCTACACTATATTTTTATAGAATTTGCATCCCTGCCATCTGATCAATGGCACCTTGTATCGTCCTTGTATCATGTTACCTAACGTTTGGCATATATATGGAAATCTCTGTGGCCAGCATTTCTATTTTTGGGGTGGTGTTTCTACTTAAACGGATGTCTCCATTTTAACAATTTGTCTAACATGCTTCTCATTTATAGTAATAAATATTATTAGTTAGGTGTATTATATGCAGCGGTGCACACAAGTGGTCCGCAGGTGCGCATCCGCTGTCAAAATAAAAGACTTGCACCAGATAAGAAGTTGCAATGCGCGTTCGCGTACATATAAAAGGCACTGTTTTTGTCTGCTAGAGTGGGATTTTCACGGCATATTCTGCACCACAACTCTGTGCGTTCATCATTTGTTTGAAGCCAGCTCACCTCCTGCAACCACTTCTCCGAGAATACGCGCTTCTTTTGCGGTTCAGACTCCTTCTGACATTTCTTTGGAGGTGGAGGAACACCAAAGTAATTGCTTAAAGGAGCTTCTTCGACATCTTTAAGAGTTCTAAACAAATGTCTGTCCTCCTCCAGAAAATCTTATGTATGCAAACGCGCATTGCAACTTCTTATCTGGTGCACGTCTTTTATTTTGACAGCAAATGTGCACCTGCGGACCACTTACGTGCACCCCTGATTATATGATCTGTTGTGCAACTGTGCCGAAGTGTATTTTTGGGTTAAAGCAACATTTAAGCCATAAAGGAAGCACTATGGAGTCCTGTTCTCCATTTGTTGCCTAAAAGTTCAAAGTCAACTGGCTGATTGAGGATCAGTTGATTGCGGGTGTACTGATCTGGTTTGTTTGGTTCTTCAGACTAATTCATTGCATGAGGATGGACTAGATTGGACAAAATAAAATAACACAATTCATAGTAGTTTGGTGGAAAGCAGCTGGAAATATAATCACATTTGTCTCCTAATGTGGGCTGCATACACTTTACACATATCAATGCTCTTGTCATTGTCAATACACCGATTGCAACCCGTTCCTCACCCAAGAATAGAGCAGCGGCGCTTGTCCTAATTTTCCTGAAATTACACAGTTTAGCTCTGTCTGTAATCTTGTTTACATTGATTAAACCTGCTCCTGAGTACGTTAGGCGTTACTCATGTGTTGCTCTGAGATCTGCTGTGAAGGACAGAACCATACACATAAACATTAATGTGGGAAACTATAGTTTATGTGGCCAAAGGTGGCTCAGAATAAGCATCTTTAAACGGAGTATACTTTAGACTCACATCGGCGCTTGGTCTCCTCTGTTTGCAGGAGGCGCAAAGTCCTCGAAGGGTAGTGGACGCTCTAATGGGCGCAAGGCAAAGTCTCCAGGACCGGGGCTTTCAGGAGGTGAGAGACCTTCCTCTGTGTCCTCGGTCCACTCAGAGGGAGACTGCAACAGGCGAACCCCACTCACCAACCGTGTCTGGGAAGACCGGCCTTTGTCTGCAGGTATAAACCTTTGTGACACTGATTTCATATGAGATCCAGTAGGAGCAGCATGAACACTTGATAACAACTCTTTGGTTTTGCTCTCTGCAGGTTCAACACCAACTCCGTTTCCATGCAACCCGCTGATCATGCGTTACCCCAGCGGACCGGTGCCTGCTCATTCACCCTCCTCTGGCCAACAAGGGAGCCAGGGACCAGGGTCCGGACCCGGACAGGGTCGCCCCTCCTGGGGGGAGGAGGAGCACAAACCTCTGCTCATGTCTCAATATGAGACCCTGTCCGACAGCGAGTGACTGGAAACGCCAGATTTAACAGGACCTGCGTACGGTCACTCACCTACACAAACACGGCATCCGCAGACCTTCCCACACCATTCCAACACGCATTTCCTCCATCGGTCATCGAGAATGGATCGCGTCCTCCTCTCATGCACCTGATACGCCAAACAGCGACGAAGTGGAACACTGCTGCACCCCCCGTGCATGCATGTGTGCACGCACGTGTATGTATGTTTGCGCTTACATGTTATGCATTCACTCCAGGACTGCTCCAAAGGACAAATCACTTTTTGTTTTTTTTGTTTTTTCTTCTTATTTTACTACTTTTCCTCACTGGCCTTATCGATATACACACACATGGACCTCCACCCTTTGCGGGTATCCTGGTCTAATGTTTTTACACTTGTGTGGAAGGGACTGAGATTGTGTCGTTGTCTGGTCAGGAGGCCGATGACTGCTGCTCTAGTGACAGATGATTTGACCTGAGAGCAGCGGCATGCACACGGAGGACCCTCTCGTATTTCTTCATGGTGAACTCGAGGTGCACGTGGCCCGCGCACTGCTACCACTACAAGAACACAGGCGAGGGTGGACAGGAGGAGAATCGACATGTTTTGTTTTTTCCTTGTTTTTTTTTTTTTTCGGATTTGTTTTTTTTACTTTAAATTCTGTCAGTCCAGTCCTGTGTTTGGTGAGCTGAGACCTTTAGTACATTTTGATGGTGAACTTTTGATGGTGTCATTTTGTTGTAAGGGTGTATCTTTTTTGCGGGGGGGTGGGGCAGAGATTGTTATGTGGGTGGGTCATATCATTGGTTTACAGGGTAAACATGCTGTTCATTGCTGATGTCGTCACATAGTGGGGAGGGCCCTGGAGAAAAGGCAAAGCCCTAGTTTGACTTCAGGAATCCATGTGCGGAGAGATGATTTGCCAGATGGATGGCACTGAGACAAGTGACACTTTCTCACTGTTTTTTTTTTTTTATTTTATTTTTTTATATTAACCATGTCTGTGTTTGTTGAAACGGTTTTTTGGATATTAAGCACTTAGTTGTCAATCTGTTCACAATGGCATTTAAGAATCTGTTTCCTGTGGCAGATGGGGAAAAAAATAATGGACCCAAGAACTGCGTCGAAAATCCCACTGTGGAGGTCTCCTTCAACATCTGCTCGTTTTGTTTTTTGGTCTTGCCACCTCTATTGTGTAGCTCCCCCGCACTCAAAGCGACAATCACATTTCGGTGATCGATGACTTAAGCCGCTTCGAGCCAGTTTGCAGACCAAACTTAAAGCTGCTAAAAGGCGAATTCCACAGCATCACTTGAGTTTCCTTGCATTAAAAAAGGTGACTTTAAAGAATTAAAAAAGAAGCCATCCTTCTATGACTCTTGGTCCATGGCAGCGTCGGGTTCACCTGGCCTGCTGGTATCCCGTCTCGAAGCTGTCGTGATGATCTGACCTCTGACCTTTTGCTGCCCAAAAGAGGCGCTGAGACTCGACTCCTCATCCAGGCAGATTTTGTACAGTTATGAGATATTCTTAGTGTTAAGTGCCATTTATTTTACAATATACAGTACTGAAGTTATCAAGTGACGCACAATTTTTCTTTTTAGCCCCCACATGCCGGGATTTATACTGTCCACACAGGGAAATGTAAAACAAAAAGCAAACAAAGAGATAAACAAATGAAACATCTTTTTTCCCTCCCTTCCCAATCCATCACTGCCTTAGCTTTTAAATGTTTCACTCATTAGATTTATACACTAAACAAGACAAAACTGTGTCAAAGGACGGCTTACCTGGGCCTGCATCAGATGTTTTCTTAAACAGAGACCTATGACAAATTAATTCAAGTGTACTTCATTGCAGCTCCTGAGTTTGTACGAGTCAGAGGAGGTGGAGGGGCGAGGCGTTCAGAAGCATCCTGGTAGTTTTTACACGACGATATCTCACAATTTTAGCACATTTTCGTGCAGCGTTTTAAAGGTCACCCTAACTCTGTAAATTGATGTGAAAAGCTTGTTTTTCCTTCCCTGCCTGGGACTGGGAAGCAGCGGCAGTAAGCTCGTGATACTCGCAACACAAACATGACTGTTATAGGACTACCTCCTCTCCCTCCTTCATCCTACCTGTTGACGGTGAAGCATCTAGCTGGCCTTACCTGCAAAAAGCTCATCTCAGCTGTGTTTGAGGTCTCTTTCTTTCCTTTCTTTTAGTTTTTATTTTAAAGTTGTTGGGATTTTTTCTGTCAAGACTGATGGATGGTTTATTTCATCAGGCACGGCAGAAACACAGCCAGGCCTTGTGCATTGGTCTCTGCGTGTCTATCACTTATCCACTGATGAAATTTAAGAATGTGACGCTAAACAGACTAAGCCATATCCAGCTGTTCCCTGACTAATACGTTTTTTGGTTTTTTTTAAGTATACTAAAAATGAATTTTAACATGTATCCATTTTGTTTTTGTTCTCACTGTTTGTTCAGTGCACGCCTGTTTCATTTGAAACCAGATTAATCATTCAAACCTAAAAGGACAAAGGTGATTGCTGATGGTGTTCCCTGGACTGTCCAGTGGTGGGGGGTTGGGGGAGGGAGGGGTGGGGGATTGACAAACAACACATTGTTCAACCATTTTGTGCATTTTTTTTTTTTAATTATAACCCACTGTATAATAGCAAGGATTGTATATACAACTGAAGAGATGTAAATATTTATGTGGCTTGCTTCGAGGTTGGTATTACAAAAAAAAAAGAAAGAAAGAAGAAATATTCACATGGTTAAATTCTACATGCCCACCAGCAAGCTTTGTGGATAGCAGTGTAAAAATGAAAAACAAAAGAGACACTGCCTTAATGTTTAAATAAAAAGCTTATTGCCATTCATGGTCTCATTCTTGTTATTTATTGGCAGTGGCTTTGATTGAGGGACTGCCGTTTTCCATTTGTTCTTATTATTGGAGCCTAAAGTAATGGCGGTTGATTTACAGCAGGGGGCGGTACACGCAAATATTTCAGTTGCATGTTGAATGTGTTGTTGTGGAAGATTTTTTTTTCTTCTTCTTTCTTAAACAGAAGAATTGAAGAAAATAGGTCGAGCTGCATTTTAAATAATTTTAATGTTGCCGCTACAAAATAAAACTGCTTCATGTGCTCTGTGGGGATTTTGCCGAATTCAACAAAGCCCGATAAAACCTAAAATCAACCGACCAATAGAATGCAATTTCACTTTGTAATCATCTGATGTATAAGATTTGAGAGTCAGTAAGCATCAGCAGCAAAGTTCCAGTTCAATCTGTCATATAATTATTAGGACTGACAGAAGAGACTGTGGTCACAAATGCCTCGTTGGTGTCTGAGGTTAGAACTGGCAGACTGCTTTGAGCTGATAGGAAGGCACCGGTAACTCAGATAACCACTGTTAGACCCAGCGTATGCAGAAAAGCATCTCTGAAGACTGGATCCGTTCTGCCTTCCATCTGCAGCTCAGGCTGGTGCTGCTGGTGGTGTTAGGATGTGGTAAATCACTTATTTTACAGCACACAGCACAGCCTACTGAGGCTACTGACCGCTCCCATCCCTTTATGACCACACTGTGCTGTGTGCTGTAAAAGCTCACATCATCTCAAACTGGTTTCTTGAATGTGAAAACAAGCTCCCTTTACTGAAATGGCCTCCCCAATCAGATCTCAATCCACCTTTGGGATGTGGGTGGGACAGGAGATTCTCATCGTGGATGTGCAGCTGACAAATCTCCAACTGTGTGATGCCGTCACGTCAAAATGGACTAAATCTCTGAGGAATGTTTCCAGCACCTTGTTGGGGGACTTAAAATTGATACAATATCAAATTTGAGATGAAGTTTCACAATATAGTGAGAGTATATTTACCTGCTTGTGGTTTTCTTATTTTGTCAGCCGTCCAAAATGGCTCAGATATGGTGGGGCAATATTAATGTGTATATCTTGTCATGCTCTCACTAGAACAAGCCTCTAGTCACAATGAAAGTTTGTCTTTTACTGAGGTGCAGCTACAAACTAGTTCCTACAGGAAGCTGACACTAAAAGGTTACCTAAGCAATTTTTCACATGTCTCTGATGTTTTGAGCACCATGGACGGCTGACAAAATAAGAAAACCACAAGCAGGTAAATATACTCTCACTATATTGTGAAACTTCATCTCAAATTTGATATTGTATCAATTTTAAGTCCCCCAACAAGGTGCTGGAAACATTCCTCAGAGATTTAGTCCATTTTGACGTGACGGCATCACACAGTTGGAGATTTGTCAGCTGCACATCCACGATGAGAATCTCCTGTCCCACCCACATCCCAAAGGTGGATTGAGATCTGATTGGGGAGGCCATTTCAGTAAAGGGAGCTTGTGGAGAGAGTGAGCAGCTTCCGCTTCCTTGGTGTACATCTGGCTGAGGATCTTACGTGGTCAGTACACATAAACAAGACAGTGAAGAAGGCGCAGCAGCGCCTCTTCTTTCTCAGGAGACTGAAAAGATTCGGCATGAGCCCCCGCATCCTCAGGACCTTCTATCGCTGTGCCATTGAGAGCATCCTCACTGGATGCATCACCACCTGGTATGGCAACACCACCGCTTACAACCGCAAAGCTCTCCAGAGAGTAGTGCGGTGTGCTGAACGGATAATTGGAGGTGAGCTTCCCTCCCTCCAAGACATCTACAGGAAGCGGTGCCTGAGGAAAGCGGGGAGGATCATCAAGGACTCCAGTCACCCCAGCCATAAACTCTTCAGACTACTTCCATCAGGAAGGAGGTTCTGCAGCATCCGGTCCCGTACCAGCAGACTGAGAGACAGCTTTTTCCACCAGGCCATCAGACTGCTGAACACGTCATAGACACCTCACCCTCACTACTGGAACTTCAACATTATGCACTCCATACTGTACATTAATGCCACTGTTTTGCACATACCTACCTCTGTATATTTTATATTTTATATATCTTATTTTATTGTTTACTCTATTTCATTTGTAAAACATGTATATACACACTCACACACACACACACACACACACACACACACACACGTAGAAAAACATATTTAGTACACACATTCAGTAATGTATATACCTTTATATATGGTACATATATTTATTACTTTTTAGATTAACCATTTTTATATTTTGCTTGTTGCACGTTATTGTATTTTGCACAACTCTGTTGCTTGTGAAGCTTGCACACAAGAATTTCACTCGCATGTACTGTACCAGTGTACCTGCACATGTGATGTGACAATAAAGGTGATTTGATTTGATTTGATTTGATTTGATAATAATTACATTGTATTCAATAGGAAGCAGACATTTCTGCAAAAGTAGAACAGACACTAGAAAAAATAGAGGAAGGGCTGTATTCTAATATTGATTTTGGGGTGAGCCTTCCCTTTTGGTGTTTTGTTTAAAAATAATAAATGTACAGTTTGGATTAACACTCCAAGAGAAAAAGCGTTTTATAGATGAGGTCCTAAATGTGAAAGTGCGGTCACGCCCCGTTTGCTGCCTCGCCGTGGGAGAGACGGATGAGGCGCCGAATGATGATGTGGGCTGCTGCAGACTCCCATCCAAAACCCCGCACCAACACTGGCAGCAGCAGCTAATGTTATTTTTGTTGCAGTCTGATATTTAAAACCAGCCGAGGATGAACATGCAGAGCGATCGCCACCTTGATTTACAGCCTCTGTTCTTGGATAACGCTTTGAAAACATTAACATTACATTCTGCTTGATGGACAGGCCTCGACTCTATTTTAATGCGGCACAGTCCGTCAAATAGAAACACCTGTTTCTGTTTCCCGTGATCACAGATGAGCAACAAAAACAACAGAAGTAAGGTTTGGGAACTGCTCGTCTTTTATTCCATCAGGATAATCATCTTTTGTTTTAAATTACTTTCTTCGATCAGAATAACAACAATGATTGGCGTACAAAAATAGAAAGAGAATTGCGAAGTGCCTCGATGCCACATATACAACAGGAAAATATTTTACAGTAACAAAATCAAGTGTTAGAAAACACACAAAGGATCTCACATAAAGCCACCAAGGTATTACACTCGACACTGGTCGACTGTCTCTCGTCATCCTCTGACATTTCACAGGCCGTCTCTGACATTTCTCGCACCATCTGCACGTTGCAAAACTCCTAACATCTTCCCGAGGAGCTTTGTTTTGTAGAAAAAAACCCGTCCCCTGAACAATTTCCTCAGCCGCTCTCTATTTTTTTCTTTGAAAAGAGCAGATCTGCTTGTCTCGTCTCTTCTCGCTCTTTACATTTGTTTCTTCCTCTCTAAAAAAAACCCATCTTACAGTACTGATGCACTGCCTCAGCTTCGTGCACGCCTTACTTTTCCGTTTGACACTTAACCCGGAGGCTATTTCAAACTGTGAAAATACAAGAAAACCTCAACTGACAATCAACAACACACACTGGCAATGACTTAAAATTGATACCTAAGAAAATTTGAGGTAAAGTCTGAAGTTTCAATATTCGCCATGTTCAGTAATTAAAACACTTACATATATTTATATTAGACACACATAAAGAAATAGATGAAACCCTCAATGGAGAAATGTGGCGTGGGTTCACTGCTTCACTTTTGTGAGTTTTTGTGCTACTGTGGATCTGAAAAAAGGAAATGCTCAGTTTATTCTAGACTCGCCTAGTTAAGTAGATTTTATTAATGAAAGTCTGCACTTCGGTGACTTAACAGAGGTTGGATTACACAGGCTAGTTTTGACTAAATATCTGATAAACAGACACAGTGCTCTGTTTTCTTAATTAAATGTTACTTTAGCTTAGGCCCGACTGATACAGGATTTTTAAGACGGATACCAATATCGGGTGATTTAAATATCAGATATCCCGATACATCGGCCAATATTTTTTTCTTGTCAGACACAGAACTTTCTAAAAATTCGCAGATTTACTTTTTCCCAACTTTTCACATTTTTCCTGTGTAGTTATTTATTTACTTGTCTGCTGACTGCTCACATCAGCTGGCTGTGGAGTTTGATCCAGTGTGCTGCCTGGAGGGAAGCCGCAGACATAGTTTGCCCTCTGGTGGACAAACTGTGCAACAACACCCATGACATGAGTTAAACTTCAGGGTGTTTCTCCCGTTTCTTCCTTGCATTTCAAAATGTACAAATGTGTTTATCACAGATAGGTCTGCTAATATCAGCTGATAGTATTGGCAGGACTCTAGTTTAGCTTGTTGTGTAAGACTGGCTTTTTGGAAGTTATGCTACAAGTTGTGATTCGACATCAAAGATTACTTCGATTATTATTCTTATTATTATGGACGGTTTTACTCGCTAAGGTATTCCTCAATCTTTAAATGAAATCACTTAACGAGATGTCTTTCATAGTGTCCGCTGCCACTGAATGTGGAGCAGTGTTGGCAATAACACGAGGAACAGTTAAAAGAGATGTAAGATCACCGCACAGAGTGAATTTGGAAAAGCTTCTTGTTTTGTGTTTGTTTTGTAGGCCTAACAGAGAAGCAGACGAGTCAGCGCCACTGTACAGTTTGTTCTGTACCGAGAATTATGACGGGGGAGTGTTACATACTTCCCTCTGATTGTTAAAAGTGAACTGAAAAAAAAAAGGAAATCACTGTTGAAGGTCCTGTTCTCAGTTATACTGGAACTACAGGTGATGTGGTCCTTTACCCACACTTAAATTCACTTTTTAAGCATTAAACTCTTAATATATTGCTAATTTATTTATCCATTTTTGTTTTGCAGCCCTTCAGCACCTCCTAGAGAGCAAACAAAGACCAGTTACCAAAACTCCATCGTTGATTGCGCTCACCAACGTGTTCGTTTTAACTGAACAGCTGTCATGGCTGTGATCCCACACAGTTAAATATAATGCTACAGAGAGTTTTTACGGAGATCCCATGTCTCCTCGTATATTCTCTCTAACTGTGTTGTTTTGATTGAAAGACTCTAACCTTAGCTCTCTCGATCAAACTGCACAAGCTTGAATTGAAAGTGTCCAATGATAAGCGAGCGCGCTGCCTCAGTGTGCAGTCTCACTCGAGGGAGACAAACTCTTCAAAACGCTCTTTGGTCCAAATTTTCATACGCAGTTCTGAAATTCCCCCGTGTCGTGCCAAAAGCCCTCGGAGAGAACTGTGATATATAGAAAACAAGTGCAATAAAGCCATTATTTAGAAAGCTTTACATTGTGTGTGACTGATTTTTCAAAGGCTCGGCTGAAATCCAAAACACGAGTCATTCTCGATTTTTCCCTATATACACAGATATCTACATTCTGATCATTGCCATCACTGAGGTTGCAAAGGAACCCGAAGTAATGCGAAGGCCACTTGTCAGCGTTATAATTAAATAAGACATTAACCACCGAAGCGCAGCTTTGAGCTGCCAGAAAACCAGCGCCCTTTTTTAGAGACTGCAACAGTAGAAAATCTAAATATAATCAGGTTATTAAATGTCACTGCAGTTTCTTCCATGGCCAGTAAAGGTGAACAGAGCAGTTTTCATGGAGTCCAGATATTGCTTGAAGTATTTCCCTCTCAGTGTGGGCTTTTGTGAGTTTTTTTTGTCCTTGAAATAAAAAAAAGAAGAAAAAAAGAGAAAAGAACCAGGACGATCACCAAATAGCCTTTTTTTCCTGTGCAGGCTGATGCAGTCCAGACCCTACAGGTCCTCTGTGTAGATGATGCAGGGACTAGTATCCTCACTTGACTCCAGTTTCACTGTGGAGACATACCAACGGCGGGAGCCTGTGGCGTTGTAGTTGAGCGTGGTGCGGTAAGTGTTCTTGGCGTGTTTCGGGTAGATTATGGTGGTGCTCTGGTAGCTGACGGGCTTCTGCCGGGGCTCCAGGTACACCTGGGTTTTGTAGCTCCTCCAGGTGCAGTTCCGCACCGCCACCACCGTCTCGCTGAAGGACGTGGCCGTGGGAACGGGGGTGCAAAACACCCGGTCGCGGTAGTGCTTGTCGGAGTCGTACTTGACCTCAGAGTTACACCTGAAAACGACAAAGTGGCCGTTTAGAAACTCACGTGAAGCGGATCAATAGGTGGGAGTGCTGACAAGAGAACAGCGCTCAGATGAAAGAGGATGCAAAAACAGTGCCACATCTTTCCATGCGCCCTTACTTGATTTCCTTCTCCGGTTTGGGGTTGACCTCGATGCTTTCTCCAAAGAACACGGGGTGCATGCGAGTCTTTGGGTCGGTTCCTGTGGAGTTCAGCAGCAGGTAGGGCAGCTGTGCAGAGAAAACACGGGTTACAATCTCACATATAAGCAAACAATCATCCCAGTTAAGAAATCCCAACAGAGCCAGTTCAAATCACTGGAGTCCCCACCCTCTTTCTTCTCAACCTCCCAACAACTCGCCTTTTTGAGGGTACAGGCCAGTACTACAACAGTTAGACCAGAAAGACAACAACACTTTCACTCTCCAGCCTGTCTTTATCAACAGGAAAAGCTGTAAAACGTGTTAAAATACATTTAAAAGTTCAAAAACGTAGCCCTCCTTTTCCGGACCAATTCTGCACCCCTGCCCTTCAGTTCCAACATCCCAGCTCTAAGGAGGTTAACGCATCCACACCACTGCTGGTAGAGATGCAGCATGTTACTCAATGTGCTTTTTAAAAAATGAGTTTAGATTACAAAAGGTTAGCTGCACTACCTCGCATGCATTAATTATGTTGATTGAAGACATTTTCTTTTAATCCATTAACAAATTTGTCCCCATATCCTCCTGAAGCTAAAGCTGACTTCTTACTGTGTCTCACTAAAAGAGTAAAAAAAAAGATTTGGTTTTCTGTCCCACAAGAGCCAAAAAAAGTCTTTTTAATTTTCTATCTGACTCATTAAAGAAACAGTTATTATCTCTGCAATGCTTTACAACCAATAACCAAAAATGCTCCAATCCAATACCTGTACAGCTTGGTTTATTGGCTATATGTTACTACACAGGGTTGTTCACGGTGTTATGACATGTGGATTACAGATGCTCTATCAAGACTTCGCTCCCAAATATCACGCAATATGATAAATAAAAATTTAAAGTGATAGTTTCTTTTAAGCACACCCTAGGGCTAAAATTTGGGGATTATTTGGTTTTGTTGTATAATCTGTCTGTTGAAGCTCTGATTGTGACTTGACCTCTGACCTACAAGACTGGCCCCCTCTGGAGCCCTCAGTGGACACAAAAGCTGGTGCAGCAACAATGCAACGGACCCTTTTCTGTACACGTGCGATTAAAAGCTCTAACCCCGTCCGAATCAAACCACTCCACAACCGCAGCTCTGCTCCCTCTCACATTACACAGGAGAAGCCGTCACATGCTGCGGTCTGGACTGCACATGCCGCTACAGGGGACGAGCGAGAGAAGGCCAAGGGCGCTGCAGATCACCGCGAGAAGCTCGTCTTACCTACAGCCCACCATCATCGCCGCGCGGTGCCATCCGAGCGACGGCGCCGCGCTTCAACAGCTGCCACGCAGCAGCGAACAAAAAGCTGAACTTCAGCCTGGTTCGTTTTTCTGCTCTGTGACCTGGAAACAGCGCGCGAGGGTCTGATTGTCTTTCCACCGCTGCTCCCGCGTGGAGAGCATTCCAGGTATTTCGCCGCAGACGGTGCGCTCTGGCAATGTCTGCAAAGCAAACAGTCGTGAATGGAGGGGTGGCCTCCTCCAGGCGCCGTATCCCCAAGCATGTACACACAGCACAGCACCCCCCCCACCACCACCACCCCACTGGAAGCACATTTCCACGTAAGAAGAAATAGTGTGCAGCTGAGCAACCCACACAATGCAGAGCTATGGAGAGAAACGCCAACCCAAACACAGACTTCCAACTGGGGGCTGTTTGTTGCAGCAAAGTCTGTGTTTGTGTGGATGTTATCCAAATATCGATAGTATTGATAGCAGTGCTGGTATTGGTATCGGATTGATACTAGCCTGATAGGATCGATACTTTGTTTCTATCCTCTGAAGCCCAGATTCTACTTGGCTGCAGACACAGACACGGACAGCTGGAGAGCTGACAGTCTCCAAAAACAGCCAGTTTCAAAACGCATGTTGTTGTAACTAATTATTATGAAAAGTAAATAACTGCATTGCCCTAAAACCATGACACGCTGCTCTCCTTTACATAAAGCTGCCTTTATAGATTTGAAGTATTGGTATTAGTATCGACACTGACCCTGTATTAACTTGCTATCTGATCGATACCAAAATTTGCTGAATTGCACAGCAGTAGAGGTATTAGAGCAGAGTCCGGCTCATCAGTATCCCACAGCAAGCCAAATTTAAGAAAAAGTGATCTGTCTCCTTCCTGTCCTTCCTGTCTAATCCACCAGCAGCTGGAGCCACCTCCTTGAACTGGACACGTCCACAGCCTCTGAAATACACGCGATTACACGACCACGCATGTGCTTTTCATGCATCCTGTCGCTCCTGTGAATCTCTTCACACATAAAAAGATGCAGATATAAGAATAATTATCCTGCATCTGCATGAATTTGAACCACGTTTGAAAACGGACGAAGCTGGCTGAGCATTTATCTGTGTTTAATTTAGAAGTGAGAGGTCATCAAGCACTTGTGCAATGGCGTGAGGACGCTATAACAAGCCCCCCCTGCACCTCTGAAATAGAACCAGAGGATTGTTCTTAGGTAGCATACAAAAACAACACAGAAATAGATTTGGAAGGAGTAAAAACACAAAAAACAAACAAAAAATGGAGCATAGGTACACCTCCCTTCATCCTGCCCGCAGACTTGTACTCGGTAAACTTGGGGAAACTGTTTTTTAGATCGAAATATTTGACTCTTTTAATTCAAACAGGCCCACAGACAGAAACAGGAGCAGCTCCTTTCTTTAAAAAAAGAAAAAGGAAAGGAAAAACCACAAAGCGGAGGAGTCGCTCTAATCCGAACCTCCAGAGGATTAGATGATCGTTTTTTTTGCTTCACATCTCAGCACACACCAGTGTCGTGCACCTCCCAGGATGCAGCGCTGCATTTCTGAGGCCTCTTTCACACACTTTAAAAGCCACCTCAGCCTGTGCAGACATGTTCTTAAGACTTTTGGAACTGGGAGTGACCTGGAAATGATTTTCAATCAAATCAGCCTCATCATGTGATTCACTGCAGGACGTGCCAATGAAAAGTGTTTGCCTTGAAAGAAGAGACAATGCCTCGTGTTATGTTGATTCCCCAGCAAAAAACCAAAGACAAAGTAGCAACATTGCCTTAAACTGCACTGTCTGACTCATTTTGCACATTTGTTTACCATATAGGCAGGAAGACTGCTGCTAATGCAGGAAGCTATTTAGGATTTTCAGATAAGACAAGAAACAACAAAGATCAAAAGGCTATATAAAGACAGAGTTTTTATTACTTCCACATTTAAACTCATTGTGAACAGCATTTAATGCAGAAAGACGCTGGCTTCCAGATGTCCAGACGTTTGTTTTTTTTTAGAATTAAGTGATCTTTTTGGTGATTTTTGAGGTTCTCGGATACCCTGCAACTTCATTTCGATACTTGTAATTCTATTCTTCTTAAGGAGCTGGGCTTGTGAAAGTTCAGAGATTGAGCAGGACTAGCAAGCTATGGACAAAAATATTAATATTAAGCGAGAGATCAAAGTCAGAGTAAAATAGCCAAATAAATGAGTGTTTGAAATGGACAGTTTTGCACCTGCAGGGGACTGTCTGTACATATTTGTGCTACTGACTTTTCTAAATCCCCCACCCCTCCATGGGAATGCAACATGACAGACTGTGAAGGCTAATACTGTACATTGCTTTAGGATAACAAGCAAAACAGGTTGAAGTACCGCCTTAAAAATCAATTAGAGTGAACCAGCAGGTTTCAACAAGAGGGCACAGACCTGCTGCTGATGGTTAATTTACAGGACTAAAAGTCTGGTTTTCTGTCTACGAGTTCACAGTCGCGATCCTGTAGCGACAGCAGACTCTGAGTAAAAGCCTGATCCAAGCTTTTTCATATGCAAATCATTACATACCTATACCATATTATCATTTTGATCACATTTGACTATTTACTGATCTGGTCAGCCTGCTACCTTCATTCATGCTGATGAAGTAACGGTGTTAATAAGTGTCATCGTTCTGAGGGAATTCTGGAAAGGACCCCTGGGAGTCCCTGGGCCCTAATTCGGTAACACGGTTAGACCCAGGGCCCAGCTGATGCACGAGGCTGAAAAATAAAGACGTTATACTGTACTGTGGAGGGTCCAGTAGCAAGAGTGCAAATTCATAAGTTTGCAACTGAATTCCAGAAACACACACACACACACACACACACACACACAGAAAAAGAGAGAGAGAGCTTCCAGATGTTGTGTGAGGGGGACTGATGTGAAATCTGTTTCTGGCCAAACGCTAAAATACTTTCAGGTTTTCAGTTTCTCTTCCTTCAGCGTCATTACTGAGCATGAACTCCTTTGTCCTTTAATTCATTGTGTCACTGAAGCGTCTGAGTGCAAAATTGGGCACAAAGAGTAGGAATAAGTGTCCGCGGTATTAAAACAATAAAGTGCAGCAGTTTGTTTCTTACCAGTTTCCCTTCTCTGCTTTCCTTCTTATAATATCCATGATGGCTTTCGACGGGCGTCGTGCAGCTCCCCGAGCGCGACTCGATCAGAGCCGGAGAAAGTGAGCAGAAGGGCGGACTTGGACTCGGGGGCAAACCCGAATCCGGACTGTCGAGCAGACCTTCCCTGTTCTTTCCTTTGAGGCTGTCATCCATCGCTTGTAAATGTAGGTGCCCCACCATTTCTGGGACGGCTCAGTTATTTAAAAAAAATGAAGCCCAGTCGCACTCACAATACTTTTTTCTTTCCTTGAAGCGCTTCTGAGTCGAGCAGAAACAATCCTGTGCGAACTCTCTCAAGAAGACTTCTGCAAGTGAGGAAAAGAAAAAATCAGGGAATGGCATTTAACCACTGGCCACAGGCTTTGGACAAAACCCCTCAGACTGATATCAGCTCAGCTTCAAACTTCAAACTTTACTGTACCTGCGTGGTGTCAAGTATCCACTTTAATCCGGAAAGATATTCCAAATATGCGCGAAGAAGTCTGAAACAAACACACGGTAGCCACGGACTCAGCTCCAAAGTGAAATATTATCTGTTTTATAATTAAAAAAACAACAACCAAATAAACAAAAACAACTACGTAGTAAAACTCGCGCAAAAAACAAAGAGTCGACAGCGCGTCTGGCACCGAGCTGCAGGAGAGCTCCTCTGCTCTGACCGTGTGTTCCAGTATGTGTGCGCACTGTGTGTGCGCGCTCTTCACTGGAGAGCTCCCTCTTAATGATCCTGCCAGGCTTTTTTCGGCCCCCCCTCCGTACCTGGATCTAGTCCAGCCCCTCATGATCTGGATCACTTCCATGTACAACCGACAGGGGCGAGCACATCCTCCCAGCTCCTCCTGTACAGTTTGGCTGGTGTGTTTTGCAAACCTGCTGACGCGTATTTAAGCAAATTATCTAATTTCCTGACTGCTGCAGTCGCCGATCTGCTTAGATATATTATAATTAGTAGGTAGGGACAAGTAATTCATCATCCGCTAGTAACGAGAACAGATACTGTGATGGAGTCGTTTCATAGTGTTGGCGAAGAAGAAAAATTTAAAAACAAATACGTATAATAAGCAAATTGTTCTGACACTTGTTCAGTGTTTGCACTTGGTTATAGCTAATAATTAATTGTAAGTTAATGATATACGACTTGAGCAGAGCAATCCTTTTATTAATTATTTGCATCGTTTCGTGGCAATTCATGAAGTAGTCACAAAATGCGATTTTGTGCGCCTGTACGGATGCATGGATATTCAGCAGGACTGTTTCGGTTGGAAGCATGTTTGTATTTTTTGGAGACTGCACCCAAATAGTTTTGTTGCCTCACCCTAACCAAAGAGAGAGTGAAAAAAATGTAAGCATAAAAATAAAATGGAAGAATTTCTGACAATAAATTCTTTCCCATTCACTTCCCCACGAGGCCTTCCTGTCTCTCGGTTTTCATGTCATGAAGAAAGTTCAAAAGTGTCAATAAAAACGAATAAATATATACAATTTCAACACTATTTTAGATAGATTTTTTGGAGATTAAGTTGCATTTGCATAATATGTACTTATGAATTGTTGATTTACTCATATTTTGCAAATCAATAAATCACTCATTGATTTATGACTGAAGTTAAATAAAAATGCGTTTAGAAATTCTCCTTCATCATCTGCAGCATTGCCAGCTTATTTTGTCACAGGCCTCTGCAGGGCCCAGTAGCCATTCATACATAAACAGTAACTGGTGTAAGTCTGTCTGTGCACTGAGCAGTCAGCACTGTAGTTTAGTTTGCTGTTAGCAATGTTAGTAGCAGGTATTATCCATTGTTTGTGTTACCGCTGTGATTCATCAGGTTGAAACTTGTCATGCTGACATTTTCTTGCAATTTCACCAACATGAAAAGATACTTTTCCAAGTGTATTTTAGATAACTTCAAAAGTCTTTTTTTCACCCCAACCCTTTTCAAACACACAGTGCCGGTATTGTTGCAATATTTTTCCCATAATCTCCTTTTTCACTGTGAAACTTTCTAAATACCTTCATGCTAAAGCTTTATAAACTTTTTAAACCAACCACAACGCCGACTTTTAGCCTTTGAGACTTGTGTGTAATGTTTAGTATCCTTTATAGCTTTAGAAAAGAAAAACCTCTCTGAATTTTAAGTCCCAGTAAAATTGAAGATGAATAAAACCTTCTTCATGTGAAACACATCAGTGCAATTTTAAAGACAACCTTGGAGAGAGGAATGATGGTGGGGTCAGAATGTGGCATAAACACCAAAAAGCATGGATCCATCCTGCCTTCAGGTTATTAAGGACAAAGTTCAGGGATATGTTTTTGCAACTCTTTGGAACCTTACTAATAACCGAGGACCATTTAAAATCTAAACTCTACCTGAGTAACGTTGCTGACCATGTCTGTCTCTTTATGAGCATAGTGTACCCATCTTCTGATACCTGCTTACTGCAGGATGACAGTCCATGTCACAAAGCTCAGATCCTCTCAAACTGGTTTCTTGAACATGAAAATGAGCTCCCTGTACTCAAACGGCCAATAGAGCACCTTTGAGACGAGGTGGAACACGAGAGTTGTGTTGTGGGTGTGCAGCTGACAAATCTGCATCAACTGTGAGACGCTATCATGTCGATATGGACCAAAATCTCTGAGGTATGTTTCCAGCACCTTACTACATCTATGCTATGAAGAATTTCAGCAGTTCTGAAATCAACAGGGGGTCCAAGCAGTGTATCTAACAAAGTATCCTGTGGATGTAGACATGTGTAGGCACGCATTTGGAAAAAAGAAGAAGAAAGAAGTCCGACAGCTGAACAGAACAGTGTTATCTACCATCGTTTTTGACACAATCTGTTTTGAAAACATGCTCTGATATGGAAAGCTTTTCACACAAAGCTATTCAAAAGTTCCCCGGATATATTCAAAGATAATCCTGTCCCGTCAAGAAGCATCCTCGTGCCAGCCGTGTTTAGTTAAGTGAAGAAATGCTCAGTCAGCTGCTTTGTTTAAGCAGTTTGCTTTTGTTTGGAAAGCATTTAGTGAGGAAAGAGCGATTCATTATTTTTCAGGAGATCCGTGTGTCTGCGTGTCTGTAGCCATCCTGCCTGGTATATTTCAGGACTGGGTGGAGACGGGTGGTAACTCTCCATCCAGCAGCAACCAAATGAGTTGCTCTCACACACACACACAGACACAAACAAAGCAGACCTGAGTGAACAGGCAGCAGTCACTGTGTCAGACAGAGGAGACTGAATTGAATCCTTGTTGATCATGCCCTGGCATAACGTCTGCGCTCTCTGTTCATACTCTTATAAACAGCAGCTCTGCCAAAAGGGAAATCAGAGCATAAATAACAGCCAGTGCAGAACTGCACAGACTCTTAAGTGGCTGATTGTATCTTTGATGGTCCAGCAGCTCTTCATGGTGATTACCACAGATTTCCAGGAAATCATGCATGATGGGTTTTTTTCCTCCTTGTTTGCTTTTTCAGTTCTCATAAAAACTAAGATAACTCTGTGTTTGCCTTTGTTGTCTGGAAGATATATTTAATGGCATGCCTGTTAAGCCTGCACAGCTGTAATCTTGTTTGCTGAGAACTGTTTTCCCTCCTCCGTGTATTCTGTTTGGAAGCCGCAGCAGGAAACCGTGGAGAGAGGCTTTTACTAGCATTCCCTGCATCAGGTGTGTTTTTGTATCATCGTGTCCATCCTTAAGAGCCCAGTGATGCTGATCCTCAGACATTCCAAGGATTAGTGTGGAGATCTGGTACAGATTAGCCGTAAGACACTGGGACCCAGATGATGAGCACTTTCGTGGGTGCAGGCATGTCTGTGAGCATGCCGAAAGGAGGAGTCGCTCAATTGCAACCTCAGCGAAGGATAACCCAGAGAGCTGTGAGAATAACAGGAGTGAGCATGGTGGAATTTTATCTTGGTATGTTACACATGGGTCGGTTTCTCCATGCTGCACGTGGGCGCATTGATAGATCAGTTCAAACCTGCAATCAGCCCATCTAACTCTAGTTTGTAAGCAAATATCTGAAGCCATCTTACATATAGAAATGTGGAATCAAATAGTTTCATGAGAACTGGGTTCTCAGGTTGAGGTATGGACTTTGGGCCAATGCTGTAGATTTGCTGCAGCGCTTGGGATCACTGCCCTGTTGCTTGACAGTCTTGGCAAATCTTTAGCTGTCAGACGGATGACCCTATCTTTGATTATAATACTTTTGCATTCAGAGGAATTCATTGTAAAGTCAATGACTACAAGATGTCCAGGTCCTGCGGCTCCAAACAAGCCCAAATCATCATCCCTCCACCACCGTGCCTGACAGTTGGTATAAAGTGTTTGTGCTAATTTGCTGTGCTTGGTATAAATGTAGCAAGGTGTTTTATGGTCAGACTGAAGTCTTGTGGTTTCTTCAAATTCAAGGTTGTAAGTCGTTGCAAAGGCATAAACTATGAGATAATAATAGTATAACTAAATAGCAACCAGACGATATTTGGATGAACTGATCGCAAAGTTATTAAACATCCTCTTTAGAAACATATTGATTAGGTTCTTATATACTTTTATGACTATTACATTAATGTTGTTTTGCATATCTATGTTACAATAAATCTGAGACAGTTTGACACAGTTTAGCTTCATTTCTAACACGCAAACACAACATCCGAGCTAATTTCCCCAGTATATATTTCAGTGCCCATTGTTTGAGTTTACAGGTTTTGCAAAGAGGAAGTCAGTTCAGCTGACATAAGGAGGTTACTTTATGACCAAACTGAATGTATTTTCCATGTCCTTCATCACATGTTCAGGGAGATGATTTACTCCATTATTATGTTTGGGGACGGCCACTTGCATACCTGTTTTATCCTTTCCATTTATTCAGTAAATGTTATTTCACAGGCACGTTTACCATTTTGACCCAATTCTGTGGGAGCTGATTGAAGAGTTCTGCAATCAATATTCTTCCTGAGTTTCTGAGAGCTTGGAGATCCCAGGAGGCGTTGAGACAGACACAGTGGGGGAGGAAAGTCAAGCTGTCGGCTGATGATTCATTTTTTTAAGTACTCCATCATCCTTCCCCCTCACAGGGCAATCATTCCTCACATCCTGCCACACACACACACACACACACACAAATGTGAGAACACAAACATGTTTGCATAGATTCAGAGGCTCGCTCTCTTACACATTCCTGATCTGCAGAAATCTCTGGCATTCTCTCCGCAGTCACACAACCCTGCCAAGCCAGCTGTACGAACTGCACCAGAGTAACAGCAGGAGGAGGAGGAGGGGTTGGCGCAGGTGTGTCTGTGCGAGTTTGTTTGCGTGCAACAACAGAACAACAGGCATTTAGCCCCCGTGACCGATTTTTCACGTTTTCACAGTGCAGCTCACTGTCCGTGTGGGGGTGTGTGCCTGCTTCAGCGTAGCCCTCAGTGTAAACAAGGTGCAGAGGGGCTGTTCCCAGCAGGACGTCTATTTTGAGCTGACGGGGACGTCAGAGTTGTTTCCACACACAGACTCAGCTGTGAATCTTCTCCATGTTGCAGATAGGTGACCATTTCTCCAGTTTGCCTTTCACACAGTGTAGACGTAAACAGCGACTGCTCGTTCAGCAGACTCATGTGGCCCCGCTGCACCTCTCCTCTGATAGCCTTACCCCCGCCCGTTTGAAAAGAAACAGCTTTTGACACGATGATTGATGAGCCTGGCTGACTTTCAGTGTGCCATCCAAACCACAGAGTTCAGTGTGAAATGCACTTCTCGGGATCCTGGCTGCATCTGGTTTTATTAATGTACACAGACTTCCTCTATCTCCACTAAATCTCTTCTCCTTCCATTCTTTCTAAACTCTTTTTCTATATAGATGGTCTGAAATTGGAATATTTCTTTACTAGGGGTCAACTCAAAGATACCTCATAAATCTACAGAAAAATGTAAACAAGAGATTTAAATCTGGAGCATCAGTCTAGCTCTGTGTGGATTTTTCCCCCACAATTTCATGTTAACTTGAATGCAGCGATTTTATTATTTTTTTTGCCAGAGATGAGGAAGACAGCAAATGTGAAAATGACAACGAGGAAGACTTAGGGAACAAGTCTAAAGTAAAAGCATTTACTGTAATATTCCTGTCACGTCTAAAAGGAGGAAGCAAAAGTTCCACACTGCAGGGTTAACAATGGCTCAATACGTAGAAGCAACCTATCAGTTCCACAGTTATGAGTCACTGTATTAACAGCTAGAGCAGAGGTGGGGAACTCCAGGCCTCAAGCTTTTAGATCTCACCCTGGGTCAACACACCTGGATCAAATGATTAGTTCATTACCAGGCCTCTGGAGAACTTCAAGACACGCTGAGGAGGTAATTTAGCCATTTAAATTAGCTGTGATGCATCAAGGACACATCTAAAACCTGGAGGACACCGGCCCTTGAGGCCTGGAGTTGCCCACCCCTGAGCTAAAGCATGGGTGCCAAACATAAGGCCAGTGGGGCCAGAATCGGCCTGGCAAAAACTTCAGTTCAGCCCACTGGGTGGCTTTGGTAAATGTAAAGACGTGCATACATTTTGGACTTTTTACTGTATGTTTTATAGGTTTTACCATTTTTCCTATTGATAATGACCTCCCCCATGGTCAATCATACAACACCAGAGTAGTTACTATAAAAATGCTTGTTTTTCCACTGTAGTTTTTTTTGTCATCTAACAAAAGCTTTCTTGTGTATAATTACAGGACAGTGTAGCCAGTCAGCTCTGTTTTTCTTACTATTGAAGCACAAAGAGTCGTGCTGACAGTGTTAAAATTGCACTTCTTTTCCTTATATTCAGATATCTGAGGGATTCAGTGTGTAGTTAAAGTTCACATTTAGATAGAGGGCAGATTCATGTGTCCAACCCATTTCACATCCCCACATCAAAGTGAGCTGTAAGCCCCACAGTGCAAAATGAGTTTGACATCCTCGATCTAAAGGTTGCTTTCATCAATCTGCTGCCGGTACAAATGATGAATGTACGCAGGAAATTTAGCTAGACCCTAAATCATACCCTGATGTATTGTATCTATCTATCCATATATACATATATTGCCTTGAGCTCTGTCCATTGGAGAGTCTTGTTTTTAGAGGAAGCTACATAAATATGTCTTGACTTGATCTTGGAGTGAGCTGATTAGTGTTTGTGTTGCTCTGTGCAGTCTTGCACACTCTGCTACCCCCTTACTTGGACTTCCCCGGGGCTCCACAGCTGTTGGCCTTGCATGTTAGCAGCTCATCCACTCTCAGCTGTAATCAGTGATTCACCTGCACTCTTCTTCCTCTGACATCTTTGCTTTGTGTGAACAGTAAGTAGGTAAACACGCATGCTGACTTTTGTTTAACGTGTCAGTTACAGCGACTAACTGTGTTTATCGATATACTCCATGATGCAGACTTAGAGCATTGTCTTTTATCAGCGCACATGCGGATCTATGTTCTGCTGAGGTAATTACATAGTGACAATTTAAACACGTGTAACGTCATAAAAAATTGACATTGTGCGCAGACAGTCGATAGTCAGTCTCTGGCTTATAGATATGACATGCACATGGTCCACATGAGTCACAAAACTCTGTCAGACAAATAGCAGGGAGCAGGAGTGTCAGTGGTATCCACCCTCAGAAAAAAGAAATGCGGGCAGTGACACTCTATTGATTTTCAGTGGTATTTATTGACCGAACAAGGTGTGCAGTGGTCACAGGGAGAGCTGGGCTCAGCGGGGGAGCAAACACAGCCAAGTGAGTGAGCCAAAAAAGACAAGAAAAGGTCACGGCATGTGTAAAGGACAGAGCGATAACAGCTGTTTATGTTTCCTGTCCCATTCATCCCCATTCATCTCTACACCCGGCCCTGCGCTCTGTGCTCTGGAGGCATAAACAAGCCCCGCTCCCGGGCCGTGACAGGAGCCTTGCCTATTTGCTCAACATGTTTGCTCAGGGCTGCGGTTTGGGTTAGAGCGTAAGCTGTGCATAAGTAACCAATCAAATGCAACAATTTGAGACTGATGTCAACGACGAGCAGCTCACCACAGTAACATGATATTTATTACCACACAATTAGACCAAAGTGATTTAGCCCAGGTTGTAGGAAGAAGAAACAATCTGGGACTTCCTCTTCAGTGACGCAGGGATTTATTCTCTACAGTACATTTTCTCCAGAGAGCTTCCTCTCCTCTGCTGCCTTGGGGGATAGGTTAAACTCTCATCTCAGAGTGATTTGTGCTCCAGTCACTTCTCATGACTTGTCTCCTGCAGGCTGACAGCCCCTCTGCCATCAGAGCATGGCCGTGCTTCCCATGGTGCTTTGTGTTTGCCTTCTAGCCTGCAGGAATGAAATGACAAGCGAGGACCACCCATGTGTGCTTTTGCCTTACTGTTCCCCAGTTTGAGTTTGTGCGTGTGCGCATGTGTGTTTGAAACCATAATCCCTCGTTTATGTTTGCATGCTTGCACCCTGGGCAGCATCATGACCCTTTATTTTGAAAGGCTGACATGAAGACTTAAAGAGATCACACCGTAATAACTGATAATTGACTCTTTTCTTTTTCATTACATGAAGCAAACACTTATTTGAAAGCTGGTGTAAATACGCTGTTGTTCTGGGAAAGTTAGAGCCAATTGTTTTTGGCTTCATCGGTTTACTTTTAATCTTCTCAAAATGCTCACTTAAATGATGCGGCACTGCTCGAGTTTAACAATAACCTGTTTGTAAGTGACTGTTAAACGTTCCCTTCTTTGAACACTTGGCGTGGAGTGGACAGCGTGATTTGACAGAGCCTTGCCAGATTTTTCCTACTTAACACTGTGTGCTGCATTGTAGATGTATAATATTTCTCACTGCTTCTGTCAAATGCAATCAGCATTACCATTACCCTTTCTCTCCTTTTCTCTCTGAGCCTTAAGGAGGGTCAGAACCGGGCAGCAGTCTCAGCACTTCCCTGTAAAGTTCGGGCAGAGAGTTATTCATGAGCTGCCCATTCTCCAGAGGTCAGAGGACCTGCTGTGCAGAACGGTTTGCTGCTCTCTGGTGACAAAAAAAACACATCTTGACTTGGCTTCATTGTCGGGGTACAAACTGTTCTCCATGTGCATCTGTCTGCAGTCTGAATGACTCACATGGGTTTCTAGCTTCAAGCATCCTGGACGAGAGGGTAAAGTAATCTCATTTATAGTGACATGTTTTTCCCATGCTGTGGAGCCCGGTGATTATAAAGGATTATTAGGTATCCATCCATCTATCTAGAGGCAGGGTGCACCTTTGACAGGTGGCAGTCTGTGACTGGACTCACACATAGAGAAAGACAGCAATTCATGGAAACACACAGAAGGAGGACTGGGTGAGGAATGATTATGCTTTAAAAAGCTGGGCATGGAGGTGTCCCCTGAGACCTGCAGGCTGGGCAGCGAAGCCGGCGTCTAGAAGGTATCCAATGAACACGCCACAGCACACGGGAGAGGCCACGCGTGATTCTGACAGCTTTATTTTGAATCTACTGCTCACAAAGAGTGGAGAGGACTCTGACTGGGAATCCAATAATAGGAGAGAACTTCATAAAGCGCTCTATGAAGGAATAGTAGAACATAGCAAGGATGTCGTTTAAAGAGTTTTCTCAGGATACGCTCCCATTGCTGGCATTTCCTGAGTCTTCTCTGTGTTGGTGTTGAATTTTAGTTGTTTTTCAAAGTTTGTCCCCAAATACTATTACTCATTTACCAGTTCTACCTGTTCCCCTCGGATGGTGTTTATGATTACATCAACCACTTGCCTCTGTTTGTTTTAAAAACATCAAGACCATCTCTTTGTTCACATTCAAGACATTTGGCCCTACAATAAATAGAATAAAAAGCAAGGGTGAGAGAACACAAGTCTGTGGGGAACCAGCTGAGTTGTTGGTTACATAGATGAAACAGAAATAAGAGTTTCTGGGGAAGAATATGTGGCTACATGTGTTAAATGAAAAAAAGAAATATCTGCAAACAGGAGCCTGGCTGTTGTGTTAGAGGTTTCCAGGGACTTGTGAATGGTGTCCATCCACAAGAATCTTCAGCCCCTCTGCCTCGATATGCAAACTTTAGTGGGTCCAGCTGAGAATCTACTTCCTTGGTGATGTGATTTTTAATACGCTTCTCCATAGCCTTCATCCAGCCTGAGCTCATTCAGGACCCTGACAGCACTCTTCTTTGGAATGGGAGTAATCAGGGATTGCTGCCATAGCTGATACATCGATGGTACAGTGGAGCCATCGATAGAATTCAGGAACAAGAGCAGGAAGGCACCCCCTAGCTGCTCAGCACAATCTTAAAACAATTCTTGTTATCTGGCCCAGGTGCTGAGTTATCTTAGGTCTTCTTGAGTGCTTCTGTAGTTATTGCAAGGGCTGCGTCTCCAGGTTTAAGTGGGGAGATGGTAACATTTTAGTGGCAATTACTGTCTTGCTCGAATCTGATGTGAAAGGTCATTAAGAATTGATGCTGGACTACTGCCTTCAACCTGAATAAACTCGTGGGAGGACTAGGTTGTATTCACAGCTGCCAAATTCTTCAAACCCAGTCAGGCCGAGCGAAGAATTCTGCTCTTAAATTTTTGTTCCACTTTGTCTCTGCATTTACGTTTGGCAGATTTCTTATAGCACCCTTGGCCTCTCAGTTCTCCTTTTTTATCAGCTTGTAAACCAGAGAAGAAAACTCTCTTTTTCTTATTGAAGGTTTGGCAGTGTTCTCTCGTCACCTATGGTTTATTATTAGGGAACACTAATCTTTTCAGTAGCAATACACGACGTCGTCTTCTTCTTCTTTTGGCTGCTCCCTTTATGGATCACCACAGCAGATCATACGCCTCCATCTCACCCCCTCGTTGGATTCCTCCACTGTCACACCAACCCTTCACGTCCTCCTTCACGAAATCCATGAACCTCGCTGTGGTCTTCTTCTTTTCCTCCTGCCTCCTGCACATGTCCAAACCATCTCCACCCTGCCTCTTTAACTTTGTCTTCAAACTGCTCAATCTGAGCTGTCCCTCTGATTTACTCATTTCTAATCTTATCCCTTCTGATCACTCCCAATGAAAGTCTCAAAGTTTCCAACACCACCTCCTCTCTTTTTGTCACTGCCACCATCTGCAAACCTTGTAAACCTTCCGTTTCTTAGTAGAAATGAGGTTGTCTTGTCCAGAATTAACATCACAACTGACCAATAATGTTGTTGCGATGTCACAACTTTGCAGCGTGGGGAAGAAAATTGCCTTTGTTTCTATAAAACTCTCTTCTGGAACAAATCGCAAGCATTTCAAGTGTTTTATATATCAATTTGTATAATAACCTAAATATATAATCAAGCTAAGTTCATTACTGTCAAATTTATGTTACTCATGTTCTAATGGCATTAGCTAACTTGTCAACTAATGTTAATTGAATGCTCAGAAAATGTCATTAGAGTCCCAAAGTTGATCCTGGACAAACATTGTTATGATGATATAGGAACACCGCCAACAGGGATATCAGATCGTGCTCACTCGTCAGTTTAATAGCGGTGGTTTTAAAAACCTTCTCTGCCCTTCTTAGATTGCTTTACACGGCAGCACAGCGAGTACCCAAATGTCTGCTGGACGCAGATCGAATGTTTCCAGCACTTTGTTGTATCGGTGCCATGAAGAATTTAAGGGCGTCCAACCCAGTCCTGGTAAGGTGTAGCTGACAAAGCTGGTGAGTCTTATAAGACTTGGGAAGGTAGAACATTCATCTGGACTTTGGGCCACATTATTACTGGGCAGGTAAACTGGCTAAAAATGGAGATGAAGCTGAAAAACAGGAAATAAGCGATGACGATGTACTGAACACAAATCTAAACACAAGGTTAAGTGGTAATTTAGGACTGGAAGCAACGGGCATAAACATTCAGTGAATTGCAGAGGTAACTCAGAGAGCTTCTCAAAGTAATGACAACCTTTCAGTGAGAAAAGCACAAAAAAAATCCACATAGGCTTTTTAAATGAAAATTTTAGTCAGAATTAAGAACGCTCCTACCATCATGCCGCTGACGTACATGGATGTTAATGTGCGACTATTTGTACACAGAGTGGTGAGTTGAATCTGCGTCTGTGGCTCTTACTCACTCGTCTCTATCAGTTTCTTTTACCTTTGCTTACATTCTTTCTCCTTCACTCAAAGTCACCCAGTTTCACCCACTCAGTTAATCACTCACTTACTCATGCACTTTCTCTCTGGCTTGCTTGAACTCCCTCACATCTTTTTTGTTTTCCCCTCTCCAGTCTGGCATTACCTCTTCAACAAAGCGCTGACCTTTGAACTCTCTGATTTCATTCCACTGCCTGCCTCTTCCTTCTCTCTCCACCTTCCTGGCCAGGTCATGACTTGAGAAGTGTGCGGCTATGTTTGGAGATAGTCTTGTGAGTTACTGTTCATATGTCAGCCTGCGGTTTACAGCACGTGTTGAAACTCTCCTCTGTTGTCTGACAGTGGCAGAGTGCGGAGATGGTTTACAGTTGCATGCGGGGCTTGAGGTATCTGGAAAAGCCTTGCAAACATGAAAGAGAAGCAAATTCCTCATATTTTCCCCCCGTTACATTTTCAGCACCAAGATCCAAAGTAAAAACCATTTGAACACCTGGGAGAATTTACCCTGCCAAAGAGCAAAATGGTCAACTTACCATCCAGTCCAATAAATGGACTCTTTAAATGGAATTCTTTAGAAAAACCAGACGCAGGCTGTAAAATTATTAGATAATTGATCAAAGCTGGAAGTGCCTCAAGGCTCTGGTTAATGGTAGACTGGAATCAGACTTGTCTGTAGTGACACATGCTGACTGAGGTTGTTTTTCTCTGCAGCCCCTGTCTGGCTTCTGGCCTCAGGGAGGATACATCTCTGAGCTGTTGCTTAACACAGCTGTGGGTAAACAGGCTGTGTTTAGATGCCTGTGTCTCAACCTGTAGACACGCGGGGACGCAGAGGCACACAAACCGATACAGAGTGGGTGTACTCGAAGTGCCACACCAAAAACTCTTGCCACAACTTGTTAGACTGAATGAAATTGCACTCTTGCACACCCATAGAGCGTAACATGCACGCATCTCTTGCACACTGCAGAGAGATGTAAAGGGCTTCTAAGCAGGGAAAGTAACGGCGTTTAATCCCGAGTGGTATGTAATCTGAAGCCGATTTCGCTAAAAGAGCTTATTGTCAGAAAACGGAAAAAGTAAACATCATTTAAGGACATTTTGTGGGGGATAACTCACTGAAAAGCAATACTGTACACAGGGGGAAAAGAAATGTCTGTTTCATACTTTTACAGACACTGTGCCATTGCAGAACAGTCTGTAAAAATAATTGCATTAAAGACAATTAGCATATCTGAAAAAGCTTTACAGTGACCACCTATTAAATTAAAATATCAACATTTTCCTTTAAGACAAGGTGTGTGTCTTTCCACGTATAATTGCACCATATTAAAATGGTAACATATTAACACCGACCATCATATTAACAGACCACAACCGAGTATGTTACCTACAGACAGCTCTAATCACAGTCAGTGACTCTGTCATTACTCACATCACAATGAAGATTAAAAAGCAGCTATTAAAAACTTAAACTGGAGCAAATATTGTTTTTTGACTCATTATTGTTTAGGTGAAAACACATCCATCCATTTTCTTAACTAGGGGAGACCGGGGATAGTTGTAACGTGGGTCAGTTGTAACACTTCCAATTTCTCCAATCAGGGCTAAGTTTCAAATGATGTGATTCATCCTGTGCATGCCCAATTCAGTTCTGCTATCACATGTGAAAAATCAGCACATTTTGTCAAACACAGACAATTTAACACGAAAAAAAGTAATTTGTATGCCAAAAAGTAAGTTTTTCTACTTTATTTCAATTTCTAATAGCATTATCTGCTTTGCAGTTAAACTCATCAAACTTAAATTATGTTATTTGTATGTCTATGGGGATATATTCTGTATAGGTCTTTAGTGCTAATGTTTTAGCCGTTGGCTGTAATGTTAGCTAGTTCATGGCTATAGGAGTCTGGGTCAGTTGTAACAGCAACAGTCTGGGTTAGTTGTAACAATAATGCAGATGTTACAACTTACCACACTATTACTTTAACTTATATTAAACAAGTTGGGGCAACGACATCAGCAGAGAGAGGTTCACTGGTGGCCTTTGTATATGTGGTTAATGCCATTGGCAACACAACCACTGTTTGTGTTCCCACACATACATTATGCAGACCACTGTGTCAGAGATGGACCAGTAGGAAGTATTGGTAGTGGAAATAAATTAGGATGGGTGCAAGAAACAGATTTCCTCATCTTTCTGAAGCACTTTGCAAACCACACCAAGGTAAGCCATGATAAAAAGTAATGGAATTGCGATGCTGGTGCACAACTACATTTTTTCAGCTTCATTGTTATGTTCAAAAGTTGGTGCAAGAGTTGTAGGTTATAATGCCCACAGAGCCAATGAGGCCAAACTCAAGGAAGACCAACCAAAATTAATGAAATATTCAGTTGCAGAAAATTCCATCATTTGTCTTTTTTGGGGGGTTGGAATATGTTCAAAAGCTAGATTTCTGCATTCTGTCACACACACACAGCTACATAAATGGCTCTAAGTGCATTCATGTGTTGAATAAAAAAGATTACATGTTAATGTTTTGTCAGTACCCTTATTTCATTGTGTTACATTTCACCCCAGGATATGTTACAACTAACCCAGACTATGGGGTTAACTGTAACATTTCACTCTTTGTGTTTGAGACCATACCATGCAATGGGTAATTGTGCTGCAGAGAAAATAGCTGCACTATTTAATAGCCGAGACATGTAAATACTTTGCATTACATTTTCAATCCACTACCTTAAAAGAGCTCCAATTTACAGACAGAAATGTCAAAAATGTTACAACTATCCCCGGTCTCCCCTACTCATCTAGCTCAGGATGTGGCTGAGGTGTATCCCATTTGACACTGGGTGACAGCGAGGCTAACCCTTGAACAGGTCTCCAGTCTGTCACTTTGTTAACATAGAAAGAGACAGACCGTTCACACCTGCGGCCAACGTAGAATCAGCAGTTTACCTGCCGCGTAGTAAATTTCGATCGCGGATTGATCCAAATATCGATTGTATCAATACCAAGTCGGCACCAGTATCTGATCGATACTAGCCTGGTGAGATCTATTCTTTACTCTAAGTTCTGCTCTTGTTTGCAACGCTGTGGTTTCTGCAAAGACGAAACAGCCAGGTCGCTGGACTCGCCGCTCCTGTGTCAGCGCAGAGCAGGCACACTTTGCTCCCCTTCCCCCCCTCTTGTGTTTCGATGTTGCGCCGTCACGTGACGTGACTTAGACGCGTTGAGGGTTGTTTAGTTGTTTACATATTATTTATATTTTCACCAGTTGTTGTTTTTGTTGTTCAGGATTTTAATTGAAATTTTTGTATAATAGTTTCTCAACAGTACTTGTTTGTTTTAATTTGTTAATTAGTTTGTGTGCACTTTTTATTTAAGATTTTTCTAAAAAAAATTGATAATATTCATTTTCTATAAGCATTTTCTATTTAATTATAAACCTTGTCCTAATTGCGTCCTGGGTTTCAACTATTTAATAATAAAAAAAAAGGAAACATCACAAAAAATACTTAACGCCATGAAAATGAATTGAGATTTAGCAATTCAATGACGCATCCACCTTATTTATTGAAAAGCATCGGTATCGGCGATACTGGCCCATATTTCCTTGATATTGGATCGATACCAAAATATGCAGAATCGCACACCACTACTGCCGCATACCTGGTGCAGGGAGAGCATCCAAACTCGACAAAGAGCCCCAGCTGGCCCCTCTCAGTGCTAACCACCTCACCCCTGTGCCATCCAGGCAAAAAGTCATAATTCACTATATCATCACAATGTATTTCCAGCAAAAACAGGGCAACACCATGGAAGTCAGTAGGTGAAGTAGAAAAAACAAAGAAAGCAACTCCCTGCAAAACTGAACAAGTTTCCTGAACTCATGCAGCACTACGCTGCCACCTCAAAATATTTTCCTTTATCACTGTAATCACTTTCCACTCAGTTCTTGTTGATACAATTACAGAACATGGCGGCTTCTTTCCTGTAAGTGTCTACACTTTGTCAGGAGGACGTGATCAGTCAGAGAGGCGGGCTGCATTCCACGAAGTTAGTTCCTAAAAGGAGCCACTCAAAGCTTCTGATATGGTCTAAGCACAACCCCTGATACTGTGATTCAGTGTAGAAACAATCCATTTTTTTAACCTGCTGGCAACAGGTGGTTTCAACAAGTGTCAGACGTATTCTACATAAGCACTCATGCAAATGTACGCTCTTTGCTGTAGTACAATATATTGTGCACAAACAGTGGCAAATCATTTGGTACACCGATTTAAGAAAAGCCCAAAATATTCTGGTGTCCTGTCTAGACAGGCCGCTGCAATTTCCTAGAACTCCACCTGCAGTGATTAAAACTTGGAGATGCTTCTCTGTTTTTACATGACCCATTTTTACACAGGATGCGATGGTTCAAACTTGAGCTTCAGCCTGGTTTTGGCAGTGAGTTTGTTCAGCTGTGCGGGGCTGGACTGAAGACTCGCTTGTCCCACAAGTCCACGTTCACCCTAACCGACCAACACGCAGCCAACGCAGCATGCAGCTGCCTCTCGGGCTTCCCTAAGCTGACCTGCAAGGCCGTCAAACAGGAACGGCAGGTCAGACAAACGTGAGAAAGGTTTATTTATTTTTGTTCAGTCAGACAGTCACAGACCATTTCCCTCCACAATGGTTTATTTTCATATTGACGGCATCCATTAGCCCCTGAGCATCCAAAACAGGGATCTGAGATTTGTGCATATGTAAGCTATAAAGAGCAGTGAATGGTGGGGCAAGTGCAGCTCTGCCTGCCTCTAAACCAGCAGCAGTATTTGCGTTGGATAGGAGGGATTTGGAGAGATGTGTTTCTATTCGTTGCTCTGAGCTCTGAGCCAACTGGTCCATTTTCCCCGATCCACTTTCACAGGCTGCTTTTATCCTTCACAAAGCCCAAATACCGCAAGGAAAATGGGACGGGGCGGAGTTCAAACGACAGCTCAAAAGTTTTATGTTGAGACGAATTAGAAATGACTTTTTAAATGCCACTCTGTATGTGCTGCCCTACTGTAAGGACTCCGCTAATGAATTTAATGTGCAGTTTTTGGCATAGGATGTTCATTTTGCCTTTTTGGCTGATTAAAACGTACGAGTGATTTATAGCTGCAGGGGAACTCTGGGTTGTTTGGTCCTGCCGGCGTCTTATTACGCTTTTTCAGTTCCCCTCGTCTGCGTCACCACTGCATCAGACTGTGTTTACCATTTTACATACGGGCTGGTAGGGAAATATTGCTTTTCAGTTGTAATTTCAACCTGCCTGCTGCATGCAGTCATTTACTATTCACTGAAAATGGCACCTCTTTTACTTTTGGAGCACCTCATTTGCATCCGCTTTGTAATTTCGAGTCCTTGTGAACATTTTTGTGGACAGCCGTAAGGAAAGTGGTGCCACTTATCATCAGAGGTGGTCCCACCTCAACCTCAGACTCTTATTGTAAAGTTTGTTGCTCTTATTTTAATATTAACAATGCTAAAATATTTGATAGCCACGACTTGCTGTACATATCCTACATAGTCGAGTAAAAAAATAGCTTTGGGGGCAGTTGGCTCTCAGACTACATGTGTTGGTTTTAGTTTGTACAGAATGAACTTCTGCAGCTGATCCGTCACGTTATAGTTTCCCCAAAGCACTCCTTCTTTACTCTCTCAGCACTGGGAGGCAAAAATCCACTATGAAGAAGATTTGCCACCAACGCCGCTGACAGATATATTTAAAACCATCACTCTTTCATTGCCAGCTCATCGTGAAGGCTCTTCCTTGGGCTGAGTGACATGATGTTTGGGTTGGATGTCATACAGGGATTTATCTAAACTCAGCTGACGATGTGATAACTGATAGGAAGTCTAGCAGAGAGCAGAGGGATTTTACGCCACACGGGCGACGGGTGTAGCTGGAGGCATCGTGCTTTTAGCGCGTCCGTTATCCATTCAGTTTATTTTTCTTTGTTTTGTTTCTTAAATCCGTTCACTTGTCATGCAGCCTGAGGTAACTTTTTTTTTTTTTTAAATTGGGATGAACTTGGGATGACCACACAAAACACATCTCTAGCTGTAACTCACAAATCTATGCAATGATTCAATGATTCAAGCAGGAAGGCCAAAGGTCATTTTCAGTGGGATATCATAATGTTTTGCAAAAGTACTTTAACTATTTTTCAAAGCCACAACTTGGGAGCAGAAGGAGAAATAGTGGGTCAAAATGTTACTGTATAGCACTGTGTGCACACATGGTGTTCCTGTTCATACTGAGGCTCCATCACTCCTGGCTCTTCATGTGTAAACGGCATCGTTACATACTCACCTGTATGAACAGGCTGTGCTCATAAGAGTTTGGCTACAACCTATTCCTTGTGTGATTCTTTGTGCACCTTAACTGAGAATGCACATATTAAATATACATATCAGCTTGAGATCAGAAGAAAAACAGGATACTTTCATTCTTTCTATCTTATAAAAATAGGTGTCACTAATATTTGGAGGCCTATAAAAGAAGGTGACATCTCTGCTTCCTCAGATCGAACATTTATAACTACAAGGAGACGTTTGTCTTGTTAACAAATCATTGCTGGCTATAAAGAAAAACTGATCATATACAGTATGTTAGCAGGCACAGGCTTCTATCCAGCAGGAAATAATAACATATAATTTGATCCTTTGACACCAAAGCGTGTGCACAGTTGTTTTTGTTGTCTGGTTATTTCAAAATGTGACACATTATTCAACTTGCATGTGAAAACACACAAACACTGTGTGACAGTCATCTTTTGTGGTTGCTCACTGATGGCGTGTGAGTATGCGTGTTCGAACGTGCTCGCACAGGCACGGAGGGAGTGTGGCGGGCCGAGCAGGTCTGATATTATTAGCGGGTGCTGAGCCACAAACACACAGACACAAACACACCCGCACACACCTACACACACCTGAGCCGCTGGGTTAGAGTGACTGTGCAGTAAGGGATGCAGACTGTGACTCACACCGTGAACATGACACCCGCACTGTCCGGGCCGTCACATGTCACCGAGACACACCCTGCTTGCGCAAAAAAAACTCAGCTTCTGACGCAAACGAGGCAAATGAAAATGAATGAAAATGAATCCTGCCTGTCCGCCCCTCGAGGCACTGAAAGACCTTGTAGGCCTGCGAGTTTTTGTTTTTTTTTTAATTTAATTTTATGGCTGCACCGGCAATGCCCACGTTTCCATTGATTCATCTATTGATTACCCTGAGAAATGTGTTGAAATAAATGGACCCATCTTTTTTTTCTTCTTTGTTTTAAGGATGAATATTTCCTCCACATGTGTATAAGTTTATTGATAGCATGTGGCTCCATTTAATGCAGACACATAAAACAACAAGCAGGAAGCATTAAAACCATGTGAGCCTGGCTTCGCTCGCTCTGCAAGGGACCCACTTCTCAATTCAGCCTGTGTGCTCCCAGCCCAAAAAAGGGACACACACACACGCACACACACACACACATAGCTGTTCAAGCAATTAGGCACGCCTGTTCTCCATGTTGGAATAATAAATACAGACTGAGGGGCACTGCCCCACTATACCCAGTTAATGCGTCTCTTTTAGCCCTCTGTACCTTATTAGAATAAACAGAATTGGCGAGCAGGTTTGGGAAAAAGTCGACGAGTGGCAAACAGACCAAAGAGTTGAAGGCGAGCTCACATACATCTTGTGGTTTGTTTAAGCTGACCACAGGAGCAGTTTGTACAGTATGAGTGTGCCTGGCGGTACAATCAGCGTGAGAAAGTTTGGAGAGGTGCATTTTAAATTGACTTTGGTTTGCTCTCCTGCGATCGACCAGCCTCTATTTTAAAAGTGCCAATACAATAACAACCCCCACTCCACCAATGTGGTCTTCTTTAGAGGGGGTAAAACAAACGCTTATTTGAACCGCAGCCTCACTCGTTCCTGGCAGCGGGTATCATTTATTTGTGACAACCAACAGCGTGGATGACTCCCTCCATAACAAACAGTCATAAAATAACCCAGGATTCAGTTGCACAAACACAAATAGCTGACTATTCATAGCACTAATGAGAGCTTCCAGGGACACCAGAGGGCCTTGAAATGCACTATCGCCACTTGTGAGGTTATGACAGGGTAGGAACTGAGGCTGCCTGAAGTGATAGGTAAACAAAGGCATTTGTTTACAACTTCTCCTTTCCATTGAGTTTTAGTTTTTGTCTCCCCTTCTTCTTCTTCTTTTTTAAAGGTATTTGCTTCTCTTTTCACAAGCACAGAGAAACACTGTTTTGTTCCTCCACCCTGTAATTTCCCCTCACACAAACTTTGCTCCATCCATCAGTGCCACAACCTCAATATGAAGGTGTTTTCACTTAGACAAAGATGCTTTCCATCAGTGTTTTGCTCCTTCTGGTGCTTGTACACACTGATTTGGTCTTATGTAACCCTGTCACGTGAACCTCTCTGCAGATTGGATGGTAAAGGTGTCAGAGCTCCCCCTAATAGTTGCAAGCTATTTTCTCAGTAAGACATTAACTTATCATTACCACCACCACTGACCACAGTGGAGGAGGGTGTGAGTAAGCACTGTGCTGATTGATCGGTCTGTTTATTTTTTCATTTTGCCTGACAGGAATTTCATACTTTAACTTTCAGATCCCTTACAGATGGCCAAGCCAGGCCTTTGAATCCCCCACTGTAATTAACCTTTGGAGGAGAATAACAAACCAGTCCACAGGGGCACTGCGGCCTGGCTCAGCTGCTTTGATGTGGTTCCTGTGTTTGTTCTGCCATGCACTGAAAGGGAGGTGAACTCTGTCGACGTGTCCGGGTCTCCCGATGGGAGGATGGTGCCGGTGGAGGTGGGGGGCTCACACCCGTGGGGGTCTGACACACCACAAACACAACCAGCACGGGAGGAGCTGTTATCGTCTTTCTGAAGCACTGGTTACATCTCTTTACAGTCAGGACCCGGGCTTTGCCCACAGTTTTTTTCCTGCCGCCTTAAGTGACCCACAGGACCTAATGCTGAGCTTAGGTGATGCATTCACTCAGTGATTGAGAGATAGCTGCTCTGTTGTAAGCTCTCAGATAGCTCTTTTGTCTTTATGTGTTATCTCTGTTTACCCAGAAATCATGTCACAACCTATGATCGGGGAATGCTAAGTAGAGCATTCATATCTGGCTTTGGATTCTTTCTCCTGGGCTGTTTTACTTGTTACACAACCCTTTGTGTTAGGTTGAGTAATGTGTCAGTGTGTGAGTGCTGCTCTGTCTTATCATCTTATCTTAAGTAATTTTTTTCCTGTTAAATCCTCTGTTGACTGGTTTGTTTTGTAACTCACAAGGTTTTTATATTACGCCAGTGATTATTCAGGTAATTTTTATTTAGTAGTTTATTTGTATTTATTTTACAAACAACATACAACAGTGTTGCTTTGTTAAAGTATGTGCTAATACTATAACTCATACATAAAAGTGGATCGTTGTGCGCCCACTTCCAGAGATCAGTCAGTGGCCCAAACTCTTACCCAGAGCGCTGCATCGGGGGTGCTTTTCCTTCAGCATTGTCTCCATGTGCATTTTTAACAGGCCTGAGAAACAATGTTGGCTTTGTGAAGGGTTTCCATGAGTTTTCTGTTAGGGACGTGGCATTTCAGAGAAACAGATTCCTTTGAATGTGTCACAATGGCAGTGGATTTTTGTGTTTCAAAGTGGGGGTTGTTTGCAAAATGGGCTTTTGAAGGAATAACACGCGCAAAACCCAGTTAAACAGTATATGTATACTGATCTTCTTTACAAGCTTCTAACTACATACTTATCTGTTTCCTTCCTCTTTGCAGAATTGTTGCATGTATGTGCATTTTGTGTGCGCACTGCAAAATTTTCCACTGACCCTGATTTGTCAGCGGGTGGGAGGTTGTGCAGAGCAGTGCAGCAGCTGTGGACAGACTGGTGCTCCATCCTATCGGCTCTCTATAGCTGACATTCTGGCTCAATGGGCCGTTTCAGCACCTCGACACTCTATCCCAACAGGACTGCTAACACCTCGCTAAAGCTGCGCTATACATTCTTTTACCCTGTGTTCTGAAGTACAGCTGTTTATGTCTGATCATCTCTGGCTAAAAGCCAGGTGCAACACATGATGATTTTGTGCATTCAGTACAAGAGAATAGTTGATTTTTTGTTCTCAAGAGACCAAAAGATTAGATAGTATCTATCTTATATAAACTACATAAAAACCCTAAACATTTTATCACCTTTCAGCTGAATGTTTTGGTGAGGGATGGATACACAAGATGTTGATATGTTACATAAACACAGTTGCTCTATAACACAAGCCTTGAACCCAGTGACTGAGACCATAAACATATTGGAAAAGCGTTCACTCAGATCATGGATAAAGTAAAAAAAAAGGGTTATTTTCTGTTAGACATCTATGCAACCTGACTTCTTTTTGAAACTACAGTGTCTTCCCCTGCTGGCCATAAGAAAGAGTGCAGGTTAAATCTGTGCACACTCAGAAAATAGCCATTATAACTGAGACAATAAGCATCATGTTCATGTATACAAAGGGACCAAAAAGAGGTGTTACAGTGTACCAGAGAAAGATGATCCAAGGACAAAAGCTGGGTGGCTCTGATTATTTATTCAGCTGGATTAAAAATATAGCTTGAACCCAAAATTATATTTTCTGTGTGAATTATTCCTGCACACGTGGAGATACAGTGTTAATTATAACTTTTCAGACATACATGTACTGTAATGTGATATGACACATTTATTTAAACAGATGTGTAAACAATTATCATAATTAACTGAGTGGAGGAAGCTGATGTGGCCTGGAAAGAAACAAATGCACCCCCCCCCCCCCCCCCCTCCCTCCCCACACCCACACCCACCCAACAAAACAAAACAAAACAGACAGCCATCAGATGAAACAATGAAAACAAATAAACAAACAAACAAAGCAAAGAGGGCGTGCCCTGTTGCTTGCACTCTGCTCTTTTTATATCTCTCTGCGGGTTCACGGAGGCTGGCTCCTGTATGGCTGCCCAAGGCATTTGGTTACCAAGAATTTAATGTGCGCGAGCTTACATCAGAGGCCACTCGCTCGAGTTTGTGACTGAGTGCAATCTCATGTTGTGACAGCGTGTGTCACCTTTACTGGCTGCAAGGTCACAGAGGGTGCAGGTTTAGGGTGCATGCATGAAAGCAGTTTATGTGAGCCTTATATGAAAAGTGAATTACTGTCAGGTTTATAGAGGAAGTTAGTTTTTAAAAAATATATTATTACTGCTTGCTTGTGTGTGACTTGAGTGTGTAAATAGAGGTTTGCAACATGATGTAGACACAGCAAGGTGTTCACACAATAAAGTGACATAAAGAGCTGATGTGGTAAATGTATTTTGGCTTCCTGTAGCATATAAAATTATAACATTTATAATAAGATAATTTATTATATCATAACTTTTACATTACAAAGAGCAACTTGTTCCATTTTAAATGTGTAATACGGTATTTATTCAGCTGTATGCTGCGTGTGGTCAGTAACTTGTGTTTGTGACCATCTACATGATAACAGGAATTTTCCAGCTTTATACATATTTGTTTTGAGGTTTTTTGCAATTTGAAACTGCTTTCACCATGTTAAAGGCTAATTTGACAAAATAGGCTAACAGAGACAACGACAAGAAGGCCAAGTAGTCAGACACTTTAAAGAAAGCCTAACCAAACTCACGGGGAAAGTGAACCGTACGATTATTGGTGCTGTGTTTATACTGCAAATTTTGGTGTTTATCTAATACCAGGTAGATAAAGGCCCAATGCTGATACAGATACATTTAACCTGTAAAGGCAGCTTATTTCAGGGAGAGCACTGTGTCATGATTTATGACATGAATCATTATCAATTTGCAAATTCTGAACACTTCTAAGGACCACTGCATCACTGTGATTTTTTTTTTTACTTTTACAACTCAACTTTTCATTTTTCATGTATTTTGTAACTGGGATTTTTGGAGACCTGACCTTTAAAGCACTTTGGGTCATCTTTGTGGTAAAGACTATAAATATAAAGTAGATGTGACAGTTGATGCAAAAAGGTTCAGACATTTTTCATACTGCAATCTTTGAGGTTGTAACATTTACAAATATATATATATGTACACACACACACACACACATATATATATATATATATATATATATATATATATATACATATATATATACATATATATATATATATATATATATATATATATATATATTTACATACTGAACTGAGAGGATAGCAACAAATCGTGCTAGTATCGATCCAATACCAGGGTTGGTATCGAAACTGCTGATATTTGGATCAATCCGCCCATCTCTATCGATTATTACCCAGACTTTCTGGTGTAAGCTCAAGCATACAGATTACAGAATTACTTACTCATTTAGTAATTTGGTGTAGTTGTAGGGGACCTCCAAATTAGGTTATTTAGGTAATATAAAGTAAACTGCTTTTTGCAGTTATCTGATAATGTGACGTTTGTTTTTCCTCCATGGTCAGGCCTTACTGTAGCAAGTTCTTATGTCAGCAGCTATTTTGTTAAGTACACTCATAAACATTGGTAATAAGGAATTTATTATAAATCCCAGTTACAAAGAAAGTGTTTTAGGGTAAGTATGGCATGGTTGGAAATGCTCAAGGGATCACCTGTAGCAGCACAACTCTGTTAAAGGCCAGCATTGTGACAGGCTGGAGGTAGTGTGGGTGGTCTGACGAGGCTCAGGTTCTAATGTCCTCTTGCAAAGTCAGCAAGCCCAACACCCTCTGCCCACACTGACACCACGTTACCTAAAGACCTGTGAGCACCAGTAACTAAATTGGAAGCACTGACTTCCAGGAAAAGCACCAGCTTATGTGATGTCTTTGCTGCCACTTCATCCCCCTATTTACACCTTTTTACCTCTGCTGTCCCACACTTACTCACTCTGTCACTGCATCCATTCCATTTCTAAAACTCACTCCAGTTTGCCCCTGTGTGGATAGCAGGAATCTGAAGCATGGTTCTGCTGAAACTGAATCCTCAGAATGGGAGCGGGAGACTGAGCAGAGTGCTTGAGGGAGGTCATGCAGGTTTATGGAAGGTCACAGCAGAGCTCACCTAACGGTCGGGCCCAGCACTGATCACACATGCAAACATGGTGTACTTTGATCATATGCCTTGAGGTGGTCCCCCATCCAGCGACCTCCAACAAGTTCTAAAGTTATGCAAGCGCCACAAGGGAGGTGGGGGGATTGGGTGTGGGTGTGTGTGTGTGTGACCTCCTGTTCCACCTCAGTCTTGTGACTGCGGGGCACAAAGATGGTGGTGGGTATTTGAGCCATGTGGAAGGTGACTCCTGGTGCCAGTGTTGGGTTTCAGACTCGATCCGCAAAGTTGGAAGCGGAGACCATGCACTGCTGCTCTCGGGCCAGACAGCGGGATGCAGACTGAGAGAAGCAGACTGACACAGAGAAATCAAAATAAAAAAAACATTTAAGAAAGAGAAACCGCACCTTCATAACATCTCACTGACAGCACAATTTTGGTAAATAACTTATCAAGTATTGGTTTTTTACAATACAAACTGAGAAGATACAGCTGAAATGTTTTGGATCCTGGTTGTAAAACTAGAGAATCTCAAGAACTAATTTATGTGAAGTTTTCCTTTTTTAAAAATAGAAATCTGTGAAAAATGATGTAATGAGTAAAACAAGCACCCTTTAGTAAAAATCTCAGAGAACCTTTGGGATGACATTTTCTACTAATTTAGAGACGTTATTTTAAATAATGTGGTTTTACTTGAAGTTTAGGGAACACCATGCATGAAAGGGTTAAAGCAACCAAAATGAGCATTTCATTTAAATAGTCATGTTAAAGACAATCATTTTTACTCTTATCTTTAATGACTAATGCATTTAAAGCTGGACAAACTTTCATTACAGTTGCATGTAAGGATAGAGTTGGGGCTATTAATCAAAGTTTTTAATTCTTTTGCACAGTTTTGAGCCACTGATTTATTTCTGTGTGATATTTTTCATTCATCCATTGCTGTGAGTGCTGCTTCGATAAATGCTTTGCTTTATTCCTGGCAGAGTGTGGAAAAGTGAGGCAAGGAGGAGAAGGTGAGAAGACAAACCCGGAGGAGGTGGCGGATGTTTTGAGGAGGATACTTAACAAAACAGTGCAGGCCAGGAAGGACGCCAGAATCAGATAAAATGTGCTACTCAGGCTTGAATTTTCTTACTTTTGCATTATTAAAGAAATGTATTGACTTTCTGCTTTGGATGGACCTCATGGTTAAGGTGTTGCTATCTAGATGGGAGCAAACTATCTGCAATCTCGAGGTTATGGCATCATCCACTTCCAGATTTGGACTATGTACACATTGGATGAGATGGTCAAGAGATGATTCTCTCCAGCACCTCATCACATGTGACGTGAGGGTAACTGGTCATTAAGTCATTAAGCTCTGATGGCATCGACTTACTCGGTACAGGAACTGTCCAGGATATTTTCCATAACACCGGTATCTCTCTGACTGAGGCTGTAAATGTGACTCAGGATCCCAGATGGTTGGTCTGTGCAAATAAAATGTGGATGATGGATGGAAGTCCAACCTACCTACAGCTTAGAACACATGTATGCTTCTGGCGCCAGATGCAAAAGTTTGACACAAGAACATGAAATGAGTCCACCACAGAATAAACTTCTCTATTGTCACGAGGATAAAGTTGTTAGAGGATCACGAAAATAATTCCAAGTTATCACAAGGCTGATATGAATGTCTGGAACAAGGATCATGGCAAACTGTATGTGTTCCTACCATACATCCAATCTCTTCCATTTATCCTTATGAGGGTCGGGGGGGCTGGACCTTATCCCTTACGGTCTTTAAGTCTTACATCATTAGACGTTCCCGGGTCCAACCTTCACTTCAGGTCCCTAAATCAAACAAACACTGCGGCATCACTGAGAGTTAAAAACTATCTAAATTCTTTCATCTTTATAAAAATGATCAGTGTTGCTGCTTTACCAGGTGTAACAATTAAGTTTAACATCCAGGCATCCATGAAAAAAGAATTTACTAAATTTAACAGAGTTAGAAATTAGCAGCGAGTTAGCTTGCTAGTTTCCACCTAAACCATTATATACCATGTTCTGACTGAGGGATTTCTGAAAAAAGTAAAACGTATTGGTCTGCTATCGCTACTAATATAAATGACGACAGAAAACTACACAGTAATAACGTTTGTAGGGTTACTGAAGTTGGACTAGCTGGTATATAATGATGTGCTACGTGGTGGATAGCTACACAGCTATGTTAGCATAATATAAACACATTAGCGCAGTGAAACTGGAGGACGAATGCTAACTTTTTTCCACTCGATGAAAGTTACCGCGGTTAGGAAAACATGTAGTTGCTTGGCAGGATGCTGTAAACGGACCCAACTTCAGTCAGGAAAACAACTGAGATAATCCATCCACAATACGAGGTTAGTCATTATTTACTGCTGCATGGGCTGGGCTGTAGTTACATCGTAAGGTTTTAAAAACTGAGCTTTAAAATGAATAGCTGTAATAAAAACCGAGAGAGGCCGACAGTGATCACTGACTAATTTTAGGGGCTTGTTCAGATTAAATAGAACAAGTTACAAAGCATTAAAACATGTTAAAAACACAACAGCCTTAATAAACGCAGAGTAGTTTAGCAGGTTTCATCACGTCATCACTTAAAGACCGATAGGGTGAGAGGACAGCACAGTGGTGCTGTGGTTTGCACTGTTGCCTCACAGCAACAAGGTCCTGACTTTGACTTCACCACCTTGTCAGGGTCTTTCTGTGTGGAGTTTGCATCTCCATGTGTTTGCGTGGGTTCCGTCCGAGTACTCCGCCTTCCTCTCACAATCCAAAGACATGTGGTTGGGTTAAATGATGAATCTAAATTGGTCATAGGTGTGAATGTGAGTGCTGTATGTGATAACCAGTCAAAACCACAAGTGTCAACTTTACACTAGAAGAACAGTGAGGACACGTATAAGACATGGACTTGTGGTCTTCATGAATAATCTCTGACATCTTACCGACACCAGGCTCCATAAATATCTGCCCCAAACAAAGCAGCAATCCAACTAAATACTGGCAAAAAATAAAAATGTGCAAGCTTAGATTAGCTGTGTAAGACCATCACAAACTTCAGCACAGTACACTCTCGTGCTGAGATAATATCTTAGTGGGGGGCTGACAGACAGAGTGACTGAGTGAACTACAGTGGGCTAGAAATGGCAGAATAACATATGAACTGCATGTACTTGGACTGAAACCATACTTCACAGGCTGCACGCTCTCTTGTGCCATTTGAAATGTGTTTGCACTGAACTAAAATAAATCACAGGCTCAGTTTTCACTTGCAGACACAGAACATTGTACTCTAATGTGTCTAGACAGTGACAGAAGTGGATATTAGTCACATGTACCACTTTTAAACAGCAAAGAGAAAGAAACTGAGACGTGATCGCGTGGCGCAGCACTGTTGGCTGGTGACAGATTAGATGACAAATCTACGTCTCTGACTCTCACACAGAAACATTTTCTGGCTCGCCGTATCACATTCATTTCCCTCTATATGTTTGTTGCTGGGCCTCCCTGGTCGTTGCTAGCACATGTGGGCTAAAATTAGCTCACTGCCAATTGTGAAGTTTGGACCTTTATTACAGCCGTAATAGCTAGTGTTGCCGCCTTTTACTGTAGACTGTGACTGACTGCTAGTGAGGCCAAAAAAAAAAGGCAATGGGACACACCCGGTCAATATGAGACAGAAAAAAAATACTTAAAGGGAATCGCCCTAAAAATATCCTGGGACTCCACCAACTATAGGAACAGTGGCACTGTCCAAAAATACATAGTGCACAATATGCGGCTGATGTTTGGGTGGGTATGTGATTACTTCTAGTTTATGAACAGGTTCAGTAAAACTGCCCAAACTATTTTTCCTGGTAAAATGTGGAAATTTCACACAGAGAAAAAAATCATAGATATCAAGAGCGCCACAAAATACTAGCACATTTTGGGGGTTTTGTATTCGTATATTTGCCCTTTGTTTCTGTTGCGATAGCATCAGCGTTCTTTTGTTTGAGAAAGACAAAAGTGAGGGTGGGAGTGAAACTGTGTTTATATATCCCAGGCTTATCAACAGTGTTGACTGAGAGGGAAACCTAACCTCACCATGACCTTGAACTGGTGTGGCACAGCCGTGTTAAAAAAACCCCAGAGTCAACAAACACACCCTTACACCAGATTTGGCACATTTTATGTCAATATGTCTTATCTTCGGCATTACCATCACACCCTGCAGCAGAGGAACTATCTAATGGAAAAAGCACGATCTTAATGGGTTCAGATCACTCCCACTCTTATCCAGTGTGTTTGTGTATAGGATTCCACCTCGATGTGTCTGAGCCAACTCAGCGTTTGGATTTTTTACATAATTACACATTAACATCAAAAAGACGCTCATGGTCAACAAATTTCACCCGCAGACAACAGACTTCTTCTATATGCTGTTAGTAGATGTAAGCTACCACACGTAAATTCATGATTTTTAGAAAAATAACTGCATTACAAATGCTTTAAAAAAAGCACCAACACAGCAAACAAGGTTGAAAGATCCAGTTCAGTGAGTTGATGATTACAAACGCCTAGCTGTCATTCACACTGCACATGCTCAAACTTCATTCCTTTGTACATTTAGACTTATAAAAATAATTTAACTGGGAAATTAGCTATAGACAGACCCAAACTAACCACTACGATGGGCTAGCTGTCAGCCCCCACCCTGAATTGGATAAGAGAAGGAAATGGATGAATGGATGGAGACCAAAACTGACAGCTGGGATGGGCTCCAGCATATTTAAACTGAAACCTCATGGTACTCGATTAAAAGAACTTCATCCTCAGAGACTTGCACAGGCAGGTAATCAAATACGGGTTAATCTAAATGGATTTCTACTTAAATAACTTCTTCTCTATTTAAAATCCTGTCTTATCTCATGCAATACATCACATCTACCAAAAACTGTCTATTGGTAGAGGTTATATATATATATATATATATGTGTGTATATATATATATGTATATATATATATATATATATATATATACATATATATCTATATATATATATATATATATATATATATTGCCTTAGGTGGCTGGGTGGTAAGAAATCAAGTGCTGCTGACAGCTGTGTAGTCAACCAAGACTTAGTGCTTTTCTAGAAATCTGAGCCTTTTATTAGATTGGTGGAAAAAAACAACCACATTTCCAGTTAAGATGTCCTCATATTTCTTTGTCAACACCAGCCTGTCCGGTGCAAATGTGAGAGCGGACGTCCGGTGGGTCGGTCAGGCTGTGGTCATCCAGGAGCTCGGTTACTTGCAGGAAGGCTTCTGTAATGCTCTTCTTATGCAATAGGAGTGCATGAAATAGTTTAGTATGAGAAAGTCTAAAAGCTGCAGCTGTGCAAACAAGAATTCGAGCAGCCTGCAGCAGGTGGGGTGTGAGTCTTTTTCACTACCTGAATTTCTTTGCACTGCTGACTGTGCTTCTCCAGACTTTAGCTGCAGATTTAATCTAACATGGGGTCAAGAAGACTTCCTCCTGCTATGATATGATAACAGGCTGATGGTTGTCTGAATGGGAAATCTCCAGGTGCTCTATGCTTTCATGTGAAGCTGATGGATTTTGCATTTCTCTCCACTTGGATGTGATTATTGAAATAAGAATGAAGAAAGGGAAAATCTTCCACGTCTCTTTATTAAACAGGATCCGTGCAGGTGCAAGAAAAAAGTCAAGAACAACCAGCTGAGGCTTTTGCCAAGTGCTTGTTGCCAGAATAACTGTGGCCACCACAGTGCAAATTTCTCCTTTAATCATTTCCATGCGTCTTGCAGGGATTGAGAAAATTGCTGTCATGAGTGGTACGCAGACACACGCTGTTCGCCTCAACGTTAAAGTAAACACAAGAGAACCTCGGCCTCTTTTTGTTTACCCTGCTTTCCCAGTCGCCAAACAAATGCGCCAAATTGGTCTAAATCAAAACATCGTGAAAGTGCAAATGGTTTTTGAATGCAGCCGTCTTGTCTAACTTAAGAAGTAATCCTAGTTGACACATGGGACAGTGAGTAATGTATAGCATCTCCGTGTCCTCTAATTCCCCAAGCCACACAATCATTTCTTTTCCCCTCTTTCTCTCTCTGCCTCTCATTTGTGCAGCCTAGCATTTCCACCAGCCGTGCTCATTAATTAGCTTTCCCTTATGGGAAACAGATGAGTTTAAATAAATTAGGATCATGTCTTGAATTGTTTTAATGCCTCGACTCAAGCTCCCAAGCTGCAGTTTTAAAGCATTCTCCCGCCAGTTCAACCCAAAGGCCAAAACTCACAGGGATTTGAAAGTGGTAGGAGAGCTGAGGGAAAAGTTACAGAACCACACATGCTTAAAGGTTCTGAGTTATTGTTCGCCACCACCACCACCTCCACCACCACTCGCCAGATTTTTCTTTTTCCCAGGCGTAGAATTGTGTTTTGATAGCCAGACGGGCTGATTCATCAGACACCGGAGCCTATATTTACAATAATCAGCGCCTTTATCTCAGGCACTCCCTCATAACCGTTTCTGCTTTCAAGATTAAGCTCGGGGCAGTTTGTCATATCTTACCTTACAGCAGCTCTCACCGTGGAGTCAAGTCATTCAAACATTTTGTGTTTTTTTTCTTAATTTCTCTACTTTGGGGAGAAATTAAACTTTCCATCCTGATAAAACTTCTAGTTGAGGCTGGAGCAGGTGACCCTGAACTATCTCTCAGTTACGCTGCAATAGGCTCCGACTGCTCCGGGACTTGTGATCCACTGAGAGCTCTCCACTCACCTCTTTTCACTCCAAATGTGTTTATATACCACTGCAGCATGTCATTACATTTTTGTCTTCTCTCTCTCCGTTAGTGTGGGTTTTATTCAGTCTCCCCGTGTGCACTCTTTCTTCTCTTACGCCTCACCCTCAACCAGTTGTGGCAGATGGCTGGCCTTCCAGAGCCAGGTTCTTTGGAGGTTTCTTCCTGTTAAAAAGGAATTTTTCTTTCCCACTGCTTCAAACTGCTTGCTCACAGAGAGTTGCTTGATTGGTGGGGTTACCTCCAGAACACTGTAGGGTCTTTCCCTTACAGTAAAGCACCTTGAGGCTACTGTTGTTGTGATGTGGTGCTGTGTAAATAAACCAGAATTTTCCTGATTAGCATCAGAGAGCATGGTGACTGAAATCGCCAAGGCTTTCCTGCTTTAACCAACTACCAGACCTTCAGTCCCCATGCGGCTAAATCCTTTCTATCAGTTACATCTATAGGATTTGTCATACATGGCTGACTGAGCTGTGGTCCTAACCTGAAGCAAAACAACTGCAGCTTTAATCCTGCCAAAACAAGTCTCTCCCAAAGTCGCACTGTGTGTCCGTTCATTTCCTCAGAGTCTGATTACACTGGAGTGATGTGGCGCACCCTGTGATTTTTTTCCCTTCCTGACAAATCCAAAGGCACAGGCATAAACTCTGTGTGACATCTGATTAGGACAACTTCCCAATCACCTCTAAAGAATTCATCTACTTACACGTTCCCTTCATAGCTGGCTGAATGGAAGCAGGCACAAGTGAACCTCCAAACCACTGCTGTGTGTTTTGAACTCACCTCATTAAATCCATGCACTCACTCCTTTTTTACCCACCTTATTTTGGAAACAGGTGACAAATCTATTACCCCGTTACCTCTGTATTACTCCACTGGTTTTTATTTGTAATTCATTTAATTTCTTATGCTACGTCCAACTTTCTTTCCCTTTGGCTGCTCACAGTGTAACTAATCCCGGCATGGCCGGTGTTTTGCTTCTTTACACTGTCGCTTACTCTCCATTTGGATTTTTGCAGGGAGAAAAATGTCTTTCTATTTCACCAGAGAGGAGCTTGGTTGACTGAGTTTTTCCTCTGCAAGTCATTACAAGTTTTCTTCGTCTAATGAGACAGATAATTTCTTGGATCACACTGAAATGTGGATAACTCTGTCTTATTGGCCACTTTGGCTTCATACGTTTGGCGTTTTTTCAGTACCACAAACTACGGGTATTAGCTTTAACTGCATAAGCCATTGACATTTGACTTGGTTTATAAAGTGCTACAGAAGTTTCTTTGCTTCTCTGTTCTGTGTGAATTGGTAGTCTCGCAACAAAAAGATCCTCCACATACTCCTCATCGAGGTAAATAAACAAAAAAGTGTGTATTTAAGCCAATCCTGTGATATGTTAACGAATGTGACATTTAAAGCAGGAAATCAATTTTTTTAAAGCAAACTGAAAATTTAAGGATGCACCAACCAGTTTTTTATATTATTATATTCATTAGTTCTGTTCATACTAATAAGCCCACGAGGATTTTGTGACCCAGCACTGCATTTTTCAGCTCAGTTTATTTTACTGCACCCTTTCACAGTTCTTTTTATTTTGCATTTCATTTTTTAACCATTTTCAACAGCTGGATTGTTATAAAGTGACTGCACACATCATGCCCAGCAAAAAACAAAAAGCAAAAAACCACGAGCTGCGCATTATGTTAAACAGCTGTTGAACATAATGAAGGTTTTTATTATAAAAGCAGAGCGAAAGTTGATCAGGTGGGCAGAAATATGAGTGTCACTGAATGCAAATCTTGTACCAGGTCTGCTGAAGGTAACAACATACATAAGCATAATATATGCCAACACAAACCATGTGATAGTGCTTTTTGTCAGCTTCGTACATGGCCCCAGGAGATAAAGCCAAAATAATCTCTGTATGATATGATGAAAGTAAATGTACTGCATGGTGGAAATATTTTTCTGATAAAAAATATTTACTCTGATTTCTTCTCATTTCTACATTTTCAAGTTAATTATTGGAGCTTTATTATTATATAACTATCAGTATTAATAATATGTATGTACAAAACAAACAATATAACTGTATACGATACTGTCCAAAGTTTTTCTTTAAATTTTGCTTTCAGTGAGCCAGACTTTGGTAAAAAGAGGTCTTGGGCGACAGAGTTTCTGAAGGGCTTTGTTTAGTTATTAGCAGCTTCTTCACTCTCTTTCAGTCCAACCCTTGTGGCTCACCATTTTTTTGTTTGTTTTGTTTATTAAGCAGCTTAACACTTAGCCTGTTCTAGCTGGATCTGTATCTGCATCTGGACATGCAAATAGCCACATAGTGTAGTTATTGAAATACATTTCAAATAATAAGAAAATAATAACGAGATAGCAGATAACTTTTCTTTTCAGCGACATAAAACATATAAAGTGCATACACAATGTATCAATCAATCAGAATGCACGTGCAACTGCTAGTTATTCAGAGACTTCTTTATGTTGTAATATATTTTTTTATATTATTTAGGCCAAATATTGTTAACTATTGAGCTAAAATTGTGTAAGACAGAAACTGTAGATATTCAACCTGCAGTGTTGGATTTATTACTCAAAAAATTAATGCATTACAATACTTGTTACTTTTCTTAAATGTAATGCACTGCAATACATAATTACTCTATACGGAAGATATATTGTTACACTACTCATTACTTTTGCATTACTTTGTAACATGACCTGTAATGCACTATTGCAATGGAGATTCTGCTTTAGTAACATGAATAAGTAGAAATGGAGGCGACAAGCCTGACTGCCTTTGTTACCTGTTAAAGTTCAGGCTCTGGCTGTGGTGCTGGGGTCTGCATACACTTACTCAGGGTTCTTGGCTAACTCTGTGTTAGCATGCCGTCTGTGTGGATGTTATTTTAGCAGCATAATGCAGATGTTTCTGTCCTGGACACAGTTTGCACTTGACCATCTTTTTCTTTTGTGTAATAAAAATAGAGGTCGTGTCCTAATCTCCACTTCTCAAAGGTTGTATACCACTCCACTTTTTTCCTCCTCCCTGCACACAAATTGAAATCAGCTGGTTGCAGAACAAGTGCATCAGAAGAAAGGCATGTTACCACTCATGTTACAGATAGCTTGTGACATAATTGTAAATGTAAAGTAATTACTGAATTCCGTACAATAACCAATTATATTACTCTGTAAATGAAAAATGTAATGTGATTACAGTAATGCTTTACTTTGAAATGTCTTACACCAACACTGTCAGCCTGTGAAACCAATACAGTCTTGCCTTACGACTAGCCGTGTACCCCCCCCCAAAAAAGAAACAAAATTAGGATTACAATACAACTGGAATATGTATAATCAAATGTTTATTTAATCAAATAATCAGTCATTACGAAAAATGTAACTGGTATAAACTGAATGTAGTGTACCAACAAATTTTATTTGATTAACTGTAACATTTTACAGGTAATTAAATGAGTTACTTAGCCAATATATTGGGTAGTTTTTTTTAATTGCATATGAATCAGTTCAGGCTATAGTAAATATATGTTTGACTTTAGAAAAGAGAATTGAAGGAATTCTACCACACTCTGTGTGTAGGTGGAAGCTGGCGTCTCCTCGCAGGTTTCTCCTTCACTGTATTGCGTGTTTCTTTCTTCCCTCTGTGTGGACAGAGCACATTCCTGTTGCCTTTTACTCCCTGCTGATAAGGAGGTGAAGAACTTTAACAGCTTCACTTGGCATTTTACAAAGGAGGAACAGGCACTTTAATTTGTTAGCTTTCCGCTAAAGTAGCAAAGAAAGTGCTTTTTCATTCTTATTGTCCACTGCCTATTTTGCACGTAATGTTAAGTGATGCAAAGTCATTTTTTAAAAGTCATTAAAAACCTGGGAATTATTTTTTTAATCAGGAGTGCAGCAGTCAGAAAAATGCATGCAACGAATTCCCAGCTCATTAAGATATTTTTTTTAATTAGTAAAGGAAATGTGTTATTGGAGAAACATGATGTGGTGCACAATTGGAGGAGCAATCCCTCCTGCACGATTCCACCTCCTCCTCAACCACCTGAACATCTCACAGCCTGTTAGCAGCCCTGCACCCCACACTAAACAAATATACAACCCAGTCAGGCCCTGTTTTGTTTCCTCTACCTCCCCTGCAATGTCCACCAGCTCCAATGCCCTTGACTTTGTACTCAGTGTCTACAATGCTAATTCTCTGAGCTTAGAACAATAAACACTGCAGTGATGGACCCAGCCCAAAAGAGGCCACACTTCCTGTCTGCCCAGGGCTACTCTCCAGGAGAAAGACCAGAGGACTGACAGGAAAGGGTGAGGGAGACAGAAAGAGGAGGTAGATGAGGCATGAAAATGTGGAGCGAGATTGTGTTTATGTGAGAGAAAACAAAAAAGGAGGTTTAGAGCGTAGCAGTGTAGAAGAACGTGATGCATGACTTATTAGCCTTGCTAGTGATCACTTTCTTAAAATGTAATGTGATTACACACATTAACCAAATCTGCTTGAAGCTACGATAAACAAATTGTTCTTTTCATCTTTTTTGGAACCACTAATCTTCCTGAAACAAAAACACTTTGTCAGAAACAGAATGCAGGTCGATTCCAGCATTTATTATTATAATTCAAACAATGGCAGCAGACTTGGCTGTTGCTGCTTTTGTGTCTCTCAAAAAAAATGATATAACATTTAGCAAACTATTCTAATTTTCTAGAAGATCCAGATGTGTGCTTTTCTGGCTGTGCAAGTCCAAAGAGAGCTCAAGCATGTTGCAGGCTCCTTGTGGGGGTGCACACTGCTCGGTTCTCTCCGTTTTCTCTGTGTCTTTGAGACATCTGGCTGCAAGCATCTTTAGGATTCCATCAATACCACAGCAAGGGGGAAAACCCCACAGCTGAAAAAAGCAGGCTCAGCAGTCTGAATCGTGGCCAGCTCAAATCAACTCCAACAACCTTTCAGTCATCTCGCAGAGCTCTCTGTGAGCTGCAGATCTGACTTTGCCAAGAGTCAGAAAGCCAGGTGAATGTGGAGTGAGGTGCAAAGAGGGAGCTCTTTTCTGACTAAATATAAACCATGGGAGATCACTGATGTGCAGGAGAGGTAAGGTCTGTGCGTGATTGTCTTTGAATGACAGCGTACATCCTGCTGTTGTGCTTTTTCCTAGGCAATTAGCTGTAATCAGCCCCTCTGAGCTCCCTGGGTGTTCTACCATACTTTCACACGCTGGCACCGGATATCTCTCATCACCACATCCCACACACGCACTCACACCGAGTCCTACCTAGAAGCTAAAGTAATAAGATGAACCTTCGACCCGCTGTAAAAGTAGAGAATGTACAAGAACATGGTTATTTGTGCACGTGTTTGTGTGTGCGTGTGCGGTGGTTGTTTGTAGCCAGGTCTCTGTGGGCCTCTCCAGCCCGTGGCTCTCGCTCTGTTCAAACTTCACCATGTGTTGCACACATGTTCCCATTAGGCCTGTAAAGCAGTCTTTGTGTCTCTGAGCAGCATCCTTGACAGCAGTTAACTGTATTTTCCCCTTTGTGACAAACACTGACCTCGTCCACCTCTCCATCTGACTGAAAGCACCTTAACACCCCCCCTCCCCTCCTGAATTGGTGCAAAATGGGTGCATATGGGAACCTAAAATTCACACTGTGGGAGAATTTCCCCAGCAATGAAAACCTCGGACACAGGCATTAAGACATTAAAACACAAAGGACAGAGGTTATCCCTCTACCTTTCCTGCATCTACTGTGACTGATCCTTGTTACCAAGGGGGATTATGGGATAGTCCAGCGAGTTCACTATGCCACTTCTTATCCACACAGTGTGTGGGCTGGGTTGGCCAGCGGAGACACCGCCAGGCAGGCAGACGCGACTGCTGCTTTGGGCAACAGCTGCCAAACAAAATGGAGCTGAAAAATTCCACCTCCCCATTCCCATAAACAGGACTAAGATGTGATTTACATATTGTGAGACAAAAAGAAAATTATACACCTTACTGCAGGGCAAGTGTGTTTCAGATACATGTGTGCATGCTTGCACAATACTTAACTACAATTAGCATACCTAAAGAACCCACAAAGGGTGCATCTGGGAGTTTGAAATGCCCACATTAGAGATGATTATATTCTTCAGCATTCAACCGCAAGTTTTTATTGACAATAATTGGAAAAATGTTCCCCATCCACAGGAAGGTCAAAGCTCAGATTTGGAGCTGAGAGAGATTTATTGCTTTCTCGAGGACACTTCAGCAGCACGGGTGCCTACTGACACAAAACTCACCCGGTAATGTAGTGACAGCTGCTACAATGTTGCATTAAAGAGCAACTGACTGTATTGGTTACTGTTGGTCAGCGGTTGTCCTCCAACACCCTCTTAAACTCGAGCTGCTCGTCTCCCGTCTCCAGCCTCTCTTCAAATAGCGGTCCAGCTGACTCATCCTAAACCCCTCTCACACATGCTTACGCACAGATAGTGAATCCCACAGATAGAAATATATCCACATGCAAGTGCTACACACACACACACACACACACACACACACACACACACACACACACAGACTCCACTCACCCCTGGTGAAAGTAGAGCTCAGCACATTTTTGCGGGGCATGTTGACACCCTGGCAGGATCTATGAGGAGGTTCTGGCATCAGCAGCATTTTGTTATTCCAACGTTTTTGCTCTTGTGAACACTAACTTCTCCATCTCAGAGCCACAGACCAAATAAGAAATCAGCCAAGTATTTCAGTCGCACCACATGACATTAGTGGATTTTGGAACTGCTAGTGAGAGGACGTATATTATTACTTTTCCGGCTCAGTCAAGTTTATTACCCAATGTATTCTTTATATTTATGCCTAAAGCCTCACTGTGGTACAGATCTCTGCAGTGCAGACTGTGTATGGCAAATTTCCAGCAAGGACTGACTGAAATACCCTGTAAGTCACAAAGACAAGCAAATTCACTCTCACAGTGCATTCATACATGCTAAGTGCAGTTAAAGGTAATCGAGTATCAACTTATAGCTCATGTAGCCAAGATAGCGTGGACAGCAAGCATTATTCTTTTGACAGGTATGTAGAATATAGCAGATAAGCAACCTTGGACATTTATCTGCTCATACATGTGCCAAAATATGATAATATACAGATGTTAACATCTGAATGTTAGCATCCAGGCTACTGGCAGCTTGTTGAAAAACCAAAAAACAAAACACATATTTTTTTTTTCCATTTTAATACTGTTGTTGCACCAAGAAAGTGATTAGCTATTAGTTGAAAACTTGACATGACATAAGACCTGAGAGATGCACCCGAACCTTCAGCTGATCCGTCTACTGTTCACTGGGGCCTCATCAGAAATGGTCTCAGTGGACGAGTGTCTGTCAAGAAGCTGTTCTTAATGAAGGGAAACAGGAAGAAAACGCTGAGGTACGCCAAATTGCACAAGAATTGTACTGAAAGTCAGTGTTAACAGTGCAGCGATGAACACAAATTGGACATTTTTTTGTTTAGACTGTCAAAATGTGCAGAGGAGGTCAAGAGAGGGGTGCAAAATTGAGTGTCTACAGCCTTCTTTAGAACGCGGTGAAGGCTCTCACAGAAAGGTACCGTCTGGAAAGTTTCATTTTTCAACATGACAATGATCCCAATGCAGTAAAGGATACCTGGATAGAAAATCCCACAATGGAACACAGTCAGTCATGGATTGGCCTCAACATTACTGAAGCAGTGTGGGATCATCTTGACAGGGAACAAACCAAAAGAAAATATCCAAAGATGAGCCTTGAAAGTCCTTAAAGTAGCCTGGAGAAGTATTCCTAAAGACGACTTAGCTAATAAAATTCAGGCTGTGTTGAAGAATAAAGGTGTTCATAGCAAATATCGACCTTCTAGCTTGTTAGAACTATACAACCCTCTTTTGCTTTATACACTGTATTTTATATGTTTGCATGTTTCCATAAATCTATTTCTCATTTTCTTAACAAAATACAAAGAAATGAAGGGTTGCTCAAGACATACTCATACCTACAGTATACTCGTATACTAGTACTAGTATTAATACTAGTATATTTTTTTTTTTACCATTCTTTTGATTACTAACAATAACGAATGAATAAATAAATGGTAAATTTAAATTTAAGAGTCTCTGCCATGATATTTTTCTTTTATGTATTGAAATTCAATCCAACATTATAAACAACCTGACTCCCTTACAGCGAGTATTTTTTCCCCCACTGTGTCCCACGTCCCACGATGGACCTGACTAAGTAGTGGCAGCTTGTTTCGACCAAGGTCTATAAATAGTCTTTCCTGTGCCTCGGGCCTCCTTTTAGTCAGGCCCCGATGGTCGTGTCAGAATGTCTTTACCAATATGGGGCACAGAATGGCTAATGTCAAACACGTGTGGAGAGGAAAAGGCTTTACAGAGAGAAGAAAAAATGCTTCATCCTTTAAGTGATAATTACTTGATTCCTATTCTGCTTTTCTTGGCATTAGCCTTTGATCTCACGCAAGTCAGCTTGCAAGACAAGCATAAAATTACAAGAGAGTGTAATGATGTTAAAAACCCTACACTTTACTGTTATGTGTCTAATTAGGACATCTCTCTCCTTCCCTTCTTGCTGCTTTTTAAAAAAAAAAAATCTCACTCTCAATCTCCTCTCCTCCCTTCTTTGATGTTCTCCTTGACACTCCGAGTTTATCGCCTACTTGCTTGCTTTGTGTTTGTGTGTGCAGCACGCATGCCTCTTGACACATTCGCTGCAGACTATGGCCTGACTGACATGCCAGTGGAACAGGGTGCGTCTCCCAGAGCCAACTGCACATACTTGTGAAGTCAAGATTTGCAAGAGTCTTTCAGACAGCCCCCTCACTTGTAAACAGAACAAGGGTCTGTAGGAAGGAAACTGAACTCCACTTAGAGCTATTAACAGCATTCAGTAGAATACAGTGTGTATCCGCCGCATGAATATCTGAACTGTTAGACTCCAGGTTGGACTCGCGTCTTCATTACAAGCAGTATCACAAAAGCTAAACATCCGTGTGCAAAATAAATTATATGTCTATTTATATCAGCCTCTCCATGAAGTTTATGCTGTGTCTTTATTGAGTTCATGTGGAAATATACTGAATTCAAATCAGAGGGCTTTGGAGGTATTCGTCCGAGCAGTGGTAGGGCTCTCTGGCGCCTCCTCCCCCTGTCCGCCCTACCTCTTCTCATCTCCTGACCACTTCCTCATGGCTTTGAAGCCGGGCGCCCTTCTCTGCTGTTGCCAGACAGGATACCCCACATCCTGTGAGAGACAGGAAGGAGCTCTGTTCATACTGCGGCCCCAGACATAAAATCTGTGCTCCAGAAACCTTCAGAAAAACTTTTGCTGCTGTGTTACTTCTCACACTGTTCTTGTCAGACTGAAGCAAATACACAGAATACACAGAAACGTAGATTAAACAAATTAAAATCTGTCCTCGAAGATGCATCTCAAATCTGCAAGGATCTCAGCAGCTGCTACTAATTTCCCTGAGCTTCTTTTGGATAGGCTCACCCGTGCTTCAATGAAGACACTCCAGAACCTCCATCTGCTGGAGAGCTAGTGGTGGTGGTTTTGGTCGCTGCACTGACGAGCCGCATGCAGATCAAGAATTTGGGTGCCAGTGCAGAGTTTTCTTCAGCTCATACAAATGCGCAGTCAGGATCTGTGAAGCTGGGATCAAGAGTCCGTGCACGTCAAAACGTGCTAATGTCCAGTGGCAGCGCTCCATCTCAGCCCCTGGACACGTTCTCAGAACTTGTGATTGTCTCATGAAATGCAACATCTGCTGTTGTTTCGAGCTGAAGTTTTAGTTTAGGGGGACTATTTTTAAAATGCAAATGTATTTGAATTTTGCTAATAAAATCATATCATGCACCGTCACATTCTGCGAACACCCAGAACTGATGGGAAACTTTACCTGCTTTACCACATGCCTGCAGTTTAAGGTCAAAGGGAGTCAACCTAAAGACCTACAGCCCCACCAAACTTTGTGTGAGCCCAGCTGTCATTTGTGTTTCGGACAGGCATGCCAGCTTGAGAGAATATTGCTTTTTCAAGTAATGAAAACAGGCACACACCCAAAATCCTTGGTCTACTTCCAGAAAATAAAGAAGAGATGACCGTGAATAAAAAGCTCCAGAGCTATGACAGAACTGACTGTTCCTTGTAGTGGCAGCCTAACCTCTGCCAGGAGCAATCCGCTTTGCTGCCCTGTCAGCTTCCAGGTGTGGGAACCCCCTCTCTGCCAGACAGCCATCGAATGCATGACTGTAATTCAGAGCATTAAGATGCAGTAGAGTTCTTGTAGAGGGAACTGGCAGGGGGACAGATTCACACACTGCTCCCAGCATGAAAGAGCCAAGGAGAAGATGGCTTTGAGGTGGGCTGATGCTTCAGTGAAGACAGCCTGATGGGCTGGACTTGCTAACAGATTCCACTTCACTCAGATAGCAGTGGGCCAACTAATTAGCTGATCTATTTGCATACATATATTTTATTGCATTTTTACTTGTCACTTGGCCATGTCTGCCAGTATCAGCCACGTCAGACTTGTTGGTTCTTCCAGAAGTGACACTGTGTGACTGGATTTGTGGTGTAAGTCTCATAAAGCCTACACATGAGCCCTAAAATTCTCTCACTGAGGCACAGCGAGACATGGATAAAGTTCCAGAAAATGGAAAAAAGGATGGCAAATATATTTTTAAAAAGCAAACAATACTTTCAAGGTCTGTGAATTGAGGGAAATGTAAAACTAGACCTGGGCGTACCTTTGTTAGAAACTCACCATGTATTTATGTAGCGCCAGAGGCTGAGTGTGTTTGCCAGCAGTGACAGGAGACACCTAGTGGCCTGTTTGGATTTAATACAAAAACCATATTAACCATAGAAACACATTACAGCTGAAAACACATCTTCTTTTTCATCCCAGAGTCAAATTAAGTTCTCTTCTCTTCTCTTCTCTTCTCTTCTCTAACAATTGCACTCTCTTCACTATAGTGTGCAATTGATATCTTTCAAATTTGAAATTCATCAACGTTTTTAGATGTCTTAATATCCGTTAACCCCAATAGCAAAGAGACTTTGCAGGGGAGCACTGAAGAATAATATGCATGGGACACACAGGGGTACATTTGCCCGATGAGTCTCCAGCATTTAATGTGCTTTAATTGGCTCAGGAGTTAATGTTACCCAACCCCAGAGTTCAAGTTTTATAATAACATTACTGCCAGACTATGCACCCCACTCACCTCGCAGATCCCATCATGCTGATGGCTGCCATGCTGATTATATTTGTCAAACCTTGCTCTAGCTGTTTTTTGTTAATCTGTAAAATGGTTTGTAAAGGCGATGGTGGGTCATCAGCAGAGCTGCAGGTGTTAATTATAACAACGGTAGTTCTATAGGACACTTACAGTGCAGATTTATAGCTTCTGTGCATGTGTGCAAATTTATACATGTGCACACCAGCTGAACAGTAACTTCAGAAATCTTGGAGTAATTATAAATTTAGGAGCTCGAGCAGAATTTAGGGCCATTAAAACTAAGTACGACTTCTTCCCAGTGACAGAGGGCTGTTTGTTGCTGGGCCTCAACGTCTCTCCACTCAGGACAGAGGCAGTAGTGCCAGTGTGCCAAATGCTGGAAGTGGGTCAGTGCACAGTCACACAGTGGCTGCAACGCATACATCACGCGTGCACCTGTACAAACATACAGCGGGAGGGAAGGCAGAGGAGAGCTAGAGTCCACATTCAATTCAAGCCACATTTTAAGGACATTTTTAAGCACAAGGCTACATGTTTAGCTACACAAAATGATGAACTTACAAAATAGTATACCAAATATGACAGCTGTATGAGTAAAGCCTCTATATTTGTAATTTTGCACTGGTGAACTTGGTAAAGTCTGCAGTAACCGCCCTGTTTGTCAGACAGAAGTAGGATTTTGCCTGCATCAAAGCCAAGACCGCAGTGGTAGTATATTTTATTGCCTTATTTGCATTTATGTTCTCAGCTATAGCTCTTTATAGTTCAGAGACTATAGCTGTATGTGATTCAGCAATCTGCAACTGATGAATGCAGAAAAGCTACTACCTAAAAGGCCCGTGTCTCTTTGTGCATGCATTTTTAGGAATATATATATAGATAAGGAGCAGGATGCTATTTTATGTCAAATGTCTGATTAGAATAAAAGACTCAAAGCAGGAGTCTTCATCAACTGGTTAAGAAAAGCATGCAGTCATTTCACTTTTATCAAGAGAAAACAGAGAAAAAACAGGATAATTATGACGATGAAAGACGTCTTTCTAAAGAGCAACAAGATATAACTCGCTTTGAAGAAAATATTTGTGTTGCTTCTTTGTGAGGCTGTGCTTAAGCACAGCAGTTGCCTCGAGCTAAACGGTAACATCCACATGCTTCATGACTGAACGATTGTAATTTACTTTTATAATATTTGCTATAATCTGACAATGATGAATCGTAGAGGAATAATACTTAATTGTTTTAAAAGCACCATAAAACACTATGGAAATGCCTCAACACACATACGGATTATTGGCAAATTGTATATAAATGATCAAAAATAAAAGTAATTATTTGTAGCACAATTTTCTTGTTTACTTGCCTGTGCTAGTAAACAAGCTTGTTTACTTTGCTCAGTCCTCAAGCCATTGTTAAAAGGAAATGGACGTGCCCATGAAATCAACCTTCACTGCTGATTTCAGTGGAACTGGAGGCAAGCAGAATTAAGCCTGCTTTCTGAGGCAATAGCCAACTGTGGCCACACGATAGCGGCAATTAAAAGGACGCAATGAAAGATGCTAATGGCACAGAATACTGTTGAAATGGAAAGAGAGGTTTCACTATGGGATTAATTGATTTTTAGATTTCTATTTTTATATTTCACTGGGCAAGCAAAGCAGTATTTGCTGTGCTTGCCCCGATGGAAGACAGCTGTTTAGAGCACATAAAAACTGTTTTTCTCTCCATAGCTAATGCCCCATTCATGACAGCTATACCAAGGTAATTATTTTAATATAATTTACCTGTTAAAATATTAAATATGCTTAAGTTAGGGGTGTAGCTGCTTTACTAGTAAATAAATGAGCTGAGACAGCTGTTGCAGTCTGTCCCTGTCTGCTAAGTTTCACCTTCACAGGACTGACCATGTTTGATGTTTTGTTGACTTTTGGTTCTTTTGATTTGATTCATTTGACAAAAACAGCACTTGGTCTGCTGTTAATTGCAGTCCATCTAGAGTCTATGGATTCACCTTTAAACCACCAAGAATGTGAAAGAACTCCACTTGAGGTTTCAAAGCAAGAGTGTCCCTATGCATTGTTCTAGTCTTGAAATCTATGTCCATCTTTTATATACAGTCTGTGATAGTAATGTCATTAGTTCAGCATGTGTTTTATTTATTTTTTTTTTAAAAAAAGAACTGTGGAAATTAAATTCCTGAACAGATGATTGTACTCAAGGCAGTTATAGAGTCATATTCTGGAAACTGTGAATGTCCATCCAAAAAATTTGTACCAGTCTGTTTTGTAGATGTGAAGTTTTGCCACTGGATAAATCAAACATTTTGGCTTGCTTGTGGTGCAAGACTAATGCTTGTTTATTAAATGTCACAAGTAAGTATAGATGATAGACACTCCAGGACAGTGCCTGATGAATTCCAGACCGCTGAGGGAACTATAACAAATGGTTCAGACCAGTGGGTGTCACAGACAAGTCTGCCGGTCTGGAAAGTATCAAACCAGGGGAATGGTCATATTCATACCTGGGGTCAATCAGCAGAAACCCTGGTGTTACAAGAGTGGATGTAAACAGCTCATGTGTGGCATGTACACATTTTAAGTTCAGAAAATCTCAATTTGGGCCTCTTTTTTTGGGCAAATGAATTATGGCTTTTTTTTTTTTTACCCGTATTTAAAACGTGGGAGGAAACTAAGTAACTCACTGGTAAGTGTAGCACTGTATGCCAGCATCTTGACTGGCACTAATTTGTTGGGATTCTAAAACCTTTACTTTAGTAAAAGTAAATGTTTTTACATGTTTACTCACACTGTCTGAATCTTTGTGATCTCAAAAATGAAAAGGTGGGTTCCCCACTATTTCTCCCCCATGTCTGTCTTTTTCTTACCGCATGGGCTGTCCTCTATGACCGCAAGTAAACACCCTCTTCAAAGTTTTGCTCTTTTAATGCACAGTATGAATAAATTGCTCCAAGCCCATAAACTTTAACAGCTGTTTTGTTGCTCATTGCAGTTTCCTGCGTTGCTCATGCCCCGAGTGGAAAAACTCCCTGACTGCTTGCCTGTTATGAATCTGCTTGTTCTCATAAAACATTTCTTTAATTCTGTGGGATTTTTTTAAGTGCTTGGACCTGTGGGCCGCTCTCAACATCTCTTCTCACTGAGAGAAAGTCGTAAAGAAAAGCTCCCATAAAGAGGTTAATTAAAAGTCTTAAAACTGCTAGTTAATTAGGGAGCTTTAATTTAAAAATACAGGTCATTATGTTGCATCAACAAAGGATACATGAGATGCAACTATAAATACTGTAAATAAATCAAATGTAACTTATTTTTCTTGCTAATGCTCAAGAGATCAAATTTTTCCTGCACGTACAAAACATTATAGGTATGATTTTCTTTGCACTGTCCGTTTTGTACTAGCCTTTAAAGGCTTACAGCTCTTTATTAGTAGTTCACTGATTACACAGAAAACATCTCAGGCGGGGCTAGTTCACCTGACCAAACAGCTCCTGATTAAAGAAGCTTGTTCTGGATGGTAGCTTTCCCGTCCATGACTTAAGGGTGAAAGGTAAATATGCTAGTGCACCTGAAACACTCCAGAGCAGACACCCTTCGGCACAATTTGCCAAGCATATAGGTCTAAATATACTCTGCCAGCTGCGAACACAAATCATACAATCAACCCCAAATGCACAGTTTATATATCTCAATATATTATCCCTTTGGAACATTTCTATGTTGTTTATCACAAGTGATGAAACTACTGTGCAGTGTTGAAATATTGTAGTTGGCAGGCACAGCCCTTCAATTTCGGCGCTGTAATGAGCGAGTTTACCTGCCGTAATAGGCAGCTTTGTATCTGCACGGCTGCAGCAGATGTGTCCTCTCTGTCTCTGCTGGTTTAGGGGAGACAGAGTTACTGTGGGAAAGAGAGAAGCTTGTTTGAAGCAGGCAAATCTGCTGGGTCTTTTAAATAACATCCAGCAACACATCCAGAGAGAAAACTGAAACTTTGAGTAGATTATTGAATGTATTATGGATAATAGATCATCTGAATTTTTCAGATATTACAGCTGTTACTCATAAAGAAAAACATCTGGAATGAAAAGCTCATAATTCTTTTTATTTTGTTAAATCATGACTTTCAGTGACCGTAAACTTCAATCAAAAGGATGAGTCAGACGTGATCAAATGTTGTAATGTACCTATTCCACTGAATGGGGAATGGGAACATTCCCAAATCTGTGGATTCAATGAAGTCTTTTTTTTTAAGATTTAACATTCCCATTACGGAACGACATGGGCTGCACGGTGGTGTAGTGGTAGCGCTGTTGCCTCACATTAAGAAGTGCCAAGGTTTGAATCCACCAACCATGTGCAGTGTGCATGTTTTTTGCTTGCGTGGGTTCTCTCAGGTGATCCCAATTGCTCCCACAGTCCAAAGACATGCACAGGGTTATGGTAAGTTGGCTGTGAGTGAGAATGATTGTCTGTCTCTCTGTGTTAGCCCTGCAGTAGACTGGCAATCTGTCCAGGGTGTAACCTGCAAAAGCTGTGAAAGTCTCTGGAGACTCTGAAAGGAAAAGTGGAAGAAAATGGATTGGGTGGTACGGCTACGTATGTTGTGTTCACACACGTAATGTGACAGAGTAGTGGGCAGATGTCACCAGCATGTTGTCCTGTTTAAAAACACAGACTTAAGCAGAGGCAACTTGCCATGAACAGAATTGCCTGATTTGCACTGTTTGCATATTAAAACTTGTTCCCACTGCTGAACAGCTGTCATGCAAGCATAGCTGTGGCTATTTATGTACTGCACCTGTAAACCATCACTTATCATTCACGTCATTCGATGCCACAATAATGTGCACGTCCATGTATATATCAAAAGATGTGAGCAGCCTGCAAAACTTTTCAATTAATCTTGAAGAACATTTGCTTTTAATGAAGTTTAACTGATTTATTAAAAATGTGCTTATTATTATTATCACTGGCTATATATAACTGAGACTGAGAAACCAAAAACAGTACATGCTCATATCAAAGCAAGATTTAATGCAATAAAGTGCACGCTGATTTATTACCTTTTGACACAGGAACATCACATTGCAATATGTTTGAAGCTTTTCCTCCATTTCTTGAGTTATTAGGATTGTGCCCTATCAAATACATGACTACTTGCCTGAAAAGGCGGGACTGCAGAAATGCATGAATAGAAGATATTTTGATCAGAAAATATCATCTGAGATCGAATACATACACCTGGAAGGATAACTGAGATTTCAGTTGTGTTGTATGGAAGTTGGAGGAGAAAGCGCTCCAGCAGCTCAGCTAGACTCACTAACTGTCAGGTTAAGACTTGTGAGTTGCACATGTGTGAATGACTCCAGCCTCCGCTTTGTGCCAAGCTAAATGCATCTATGGCACAGATACAAGAGTGGTATAGATCTGCTAAATTTCAGTGGCAGAGTGTATGTGTTTTCTTTCCACAATGTGAAAATATTCCTTTACCTGTAATTACCCTCTACAGGCTGTAAATACAGCTACCACCAAGTCTAACATGAGTGGCATGGTAAAGCTCCGTGAGGCTAGCCCCTGTATTGTGGTTGTGTAGTTTACACCTCCCTTGTCACATCGCTGCCAGACTGTGTGATTTCTGTTTATTTATGTATGAAAAATGCAGAAATATATGTGGGCTGAATTAGAGAGGTCTTGCAGACCCACTGTGAGCCCACTGGCTGGAGAACCAACTGGGCCTCAGAAACCTCCATTACGCCACAGTCATATTTTTAGCAAACATTCTTCAACTCAACAAAGAAGACATTCAGGTTAATCCAAAAGTAAATATTTCTCAGAGAGCTATAGAAATAAACCATGTCACATATTGACATCTGTGCTACTGTACAGTCTTGCACTGGTGTGTGTGTTTCATCAGTTTAAAAGAAAAAAAGAACCGCTTCACACAAGCTTTTGGTCCTTAGATTTAGAAAAGATAAGTGTGGCCTCTTTATAAAGAGTCCTCTGAAAGAAAAACAAGGATCCTGCTCATTGAGTTGAGCTTCAATAACATCAGAGCATTCCTCAGTGGCATCAGAAAATATTTGGAGACTATGGGAGAAAGAGAGAAACCCTAGACATAAACATGTGGGGCAGGGAGGGCTAACCGGCACAGGAGGACGACCTGCCAACAGGAGTTGTGGCTTTCAGGAATGTGCACAAACACACCGCCTCGCTTTGGTCCTCAGTATCATCTGATTCCTCCTGTTTTCTCAATGCATTTGTCTCACCTGCAGCTTGCAGACATTTGACAGATGAAACTAATATTTCTGAGTTGAAAAATGTTGCATGCAAATATTTAGTGCTAAGATAAGATAAGATGGCCTTTATTAGTCCCACAGGTGGGAAATTTGTTTTGTTACAGCAAAAGTGCAAAGTTATGTAGCAGAAATTAGAAAACACTGGAGATGCTTGGATGAAAATCCTAGTTCAGCATTTGGACACGCATCGGCTTTCTTTTTAAGATTTAAAGTAGATGAGAAGATCATGTCTTTAAGCTGGAACCAGCTGTTGGACAGTTTAGTTTGTCCTAGTATAGCTTAGTCTGGATCAGTCAGAGGCACCTTTACCGTTCACAAATTAAAGGTTTTCAATAGACGGAGAAACAAAAAAGAAAGTAATTTAAGTGAAATGATACTTTTGTGTCCGTCAGTTTATGGTCTGAGCTGAAAAATGCTCTCACACTCGACTCTCTTTATTCAGTCTTTAAAGTATTTTAAATTAATCAAATTAGAATAAACTTGAAACGGTCTAAAAACACAAAGACAACAAATTTACCCTGAGGTCAGACCATGCTATGCACAGAGACACAGCAAAAAACCCAATAGCCACATCTCAGACTCTACAGGCCCCAGGTAGCATGTTAAAGTTCATGACAAGTACAACTAGAAAAAGACTGAACAAGTCTGGCTTGTTTGGAAGCGTTGCCCAGAGAAAGGCTCTTCTCTCCGAAAGGAACGTGGCAGCACAACCTAGATTTGAAAAATTGCATCTGAACAAACATCAAGACTCCTGGAACTGTGTTCAGACAGATGAGAGCAAAGTGGAGATGTTTAGAGAAAATCAAACACGGCATATCAGCACAAACATCTCAAACCCGCTGTCAAGCATGGTGGTGGAGGGGGGATGATTTGGGCTTGTTTTGCAGCCACAGGATCTGGACACCAGATCCCTTTTATTTATATAGCACCAAATCACAGCAACAGCTGCCTCAAGTCTCTTTATATTGTAAGGTAAGGGTGTTACAATAATACAGAGAAAACCCCAACAATCATATGACCCCCTATGAGCAACTGCTTTTGCGACAGTGGGCAGGAAAAACCTATTTGTACTCTCTTGCTACAGAATTTGGACCAACAACAGAAACTAAAGTTGACTCTTTATAGTTTCACCATACTCTTAAGACTCATATTGTTAATAATCTGAATTATTAAAAACAGTAAATGTTTAAAATTTGTTCTCCAAACTTTTGGTCTAACCTTGCTCTGCTGGTAATTGCCTCTCCTGGGGCAGGAGCTGGGTTGGCAGCATGTTGTTGCTCCTGCCTCGTTCACTTCACCTTGACGGCCTACCAGCTGCTCAGCCGGCACTGAGTTGACAGCCCAGCCTCCAGTTTAGTTTACACAAACCCCCACTTTCAATTTCTCCCTGCATCACGTTTGTGCAGTTTATTTCATGCGTGTCACCCATGTCAGTGTAATTTCCTTCAGCACACACCACACCAGTAGACCTCTGGTCACAGATGGTCACAGTTCCACACCTCTGTGGAGTGATTTGTACGGTTTAGTCCACAGTTGCTTCACACCGCATAACAGATCCTGTTGTGCTTGCACCATGTGTTAAGTCGACCTTACTGAACTTTTTCTTTCCAATACAGATCTGCAGCAATGTCACCCTGGCATATTCATGTTTTGGTATTTAGAGAGGCAAGTCGGAACACGGAGCCATCTGATGGTGCTGTTATCGAAGCCAGGAGACGCTGCCAAGCATTTGATTCATTAAGAGCGCTCTTCCTCCAGGAAAAACAAAACATAACAGTTAACGGAGTGATTTATGTTAAAGTGCGTTTATCAGGAATATTGCTCCAGGAAAAATCGAAAGGAATTCTAAAATTATTGTCCGTGTATAGCAGTTGCCTGCGTCATCAGATTTAAAATCACAGCCAGTTTTTTTTAAGACTCATTTAAATTCTTTCAAACGGGTTAAAGGTGTTTATTTGTTAATTCAAAGAGATGCTCTATTCATTTGTTTGTCTGAGCGTTGCTGACATGTTGTCACTTATGGTAATGAGTCTGAGTGAGTGGCACATAAAGACTCTTTTCATTGTACTCTCTGGGGCACTGGAGCAGGGCAGTCACAGAGTTTGAAGGCAGAGCTGTGCCCCTGCCTGAATGAAAATACAGAATGGAAAGAATTTCCTGAAATGAAACTCAATCACTTTTGCCACTAAACAGCAGACTATGCACTGGAGGAATCATCTGCAAAGTCTTGGATTGGACTGGCTTATTAAAAGCAGTTCTGTAGAATAGTGGAGGCACAATCAGAATTAGACAGGGCAGCTCTGTTCAGATAGTATAGTTACATGCAATGCAAAATTACACTTTTTTTCCAGTTTATACTAACTTAGACCTTGAAATTTTCTGTTGTTGAGTTCAAGTGGAGTGATAGCCACGGACGACAGCGACGTTCATAAAGACGGTGGTGGCAGTGGAGGCTGTAATCCATGGCTTTCATGTGCTTACTGGTCTCACAGAGGCCAGCTGTTGTTGAGTTTCCATCCAAGCAGCTGGGTTAGGGTGTTCTGTGGTCTCCTTCAGCCCTCTTTGAAAGAGGATAGTCAAGTTTAGTCCCTCTATGAGGCCCTGAGAATACACCCACTGCAGCCTCACTGAGGAGAGATGTCCTTGTTGCAAGGATGTAAAAACAGGCCTGCAGAAAGGGACTCTGGGAGACCCGTGGGGATGTTGGCAACAGGTGAATGCAGGACCAGTATGAAGGGGAATATCTGGCAAGCGGACTGGAACGTCTTGACCCAACGTGGGAACTCAGGATGTCGTCAGTATTGGTGAAATGTGTCTGACTCAAATGGTGGGAAGAAATAAAAGACGCTGGTTCAAAAGCAAATATTCTTAGTTCGGAAGGGTTACTCAGACGTGGTGAAGCAGCTGTCCTGTTGGGAGAGGCACAGGGATAGGCGAAGCTTTTCATTTACCCCCACAGAGGAAGTGGACAACTTTAGGAAGGGCCTTGACAGTGCGTTGATTGGGCCTTTTCGTCAATCCGACTGATCTAGCGTTCCTTGATCTGAGAAGGCCTGGGTAAATGGTTTCCTCGTATTTTGCCTGGCCACACAGATGGTGGAAAATAGCTCTGTAGTGGGTTTTGCTTGGCTAAGCAGCTCTGTTTTACTTGGAGTCCTGCACTAAAGGATGAGTAGCCCAGCTTGACTGGAGAGAGCCCAAGGCCTTTTGAGATCACACAGGCACTAAAATCCATATGTGAGATGTATAAACAGCAGCCAGTGTTTATTTACAGCATTTGATCTTTCAGCATGTGTCTCATGCTTAGCGCCACACTCTGGAAAGAGGAGTTGACATATCTAAGCTTGTAATGTAAAGAAACACATGCAGAAACCATAAGCTGGGGCAAGGTTTACAGACATCACTGCCATTTTAGTCATTTTACTTCCCCAGAATATAATTGATCACTCTCTTCTTATTTTACTGCAGATTTCGAGGTTATAGCATGTAAGCACGTCAAGCAGGCAAGTTCTGGCCAACATCAGGGTCCATGGAGATTAAAGGAATGCTTGACAATTTGGCAAATGTGCTCATTTGCTCACTATCACACATGAATGTCAGGTTAACAATGTTACAAATAGCAGCTGCTTTGCTTCACTTAGTAAAATGCAAGGATAGGTAGTCAGACTAACCTGTTAAACTAACTAACCTTTTTTTATGGAGGTCTTCACTGGATTAGACAAGCAATATTTGTAAATAGTGAATATTAGAGGTGTGGTTAGGTGGATTTTGTTATCTTTGAGTAGAGCTAGGCTAACTGTCTTTTTGCATTTCAAGCCTTTATGCTACCAGTCCACAGCATCTGGCAATTGCATGAACTGTGCATTGCAGCAAGCAAGGCACCTGTTTCCTTATTTGGTTAAAGTCGAGTGCTAGCCTATTTTATGCAGTGGTTACCAGAGTAACACAAAACTTTGAAAACCTTTAAAATTGTTTATTGTTGATCTAAAAGGAAAACAAATTCAGCAGCTGGATGTCCTAATTACTGCCTCAGATGTTTTTAGAAAAACCTTTCTTGTTGGCAGCACAGTGGTTGATACTGGTGTCTCACAGCAAGAAGGTCCTGGGTTTTAATCCAGTCTGGGACCTTCCTGTGTGGAGTTTGTATGTTCTACCTTTGTCTTTGTGAGTTTCCTCCAACAGGCTCAAAACATGGTTGTGGTTGTCTTGCTGTGTTAACCCTGTGACAGACTGGTGACCTGTCCCGGTTGTAGCCCTATGAAGCTGGGGTAGGCTCCACCCCTCCCGAGACCCTGAACTGGATAAGCGGAAGAAGATGAACGGACATTTCCTGTTACATTTTTGTAATAAATAACAAGGTTTGCAAATTATGTTGGTGCTGCTAAGTTTTCACCATTGTATTTTCCAAAGCACTTTAACAGCTGACCTATCAAGTGTCCAGGGAACTGAGAAAATACAGACAGAGCATTGGAAAGGTAATGATAAACAACACCAGGAAAAATATGACACTAAGTTAAAAAAAAAAATGGAAAAAAAATACAAACAAAAGTTGAACACAATTCCCTTCACAAAGAACCAGAAGAGAATAAAGAAACAGAAACTCAAAGTGAGACTCAGGGAGCATGAGAGTGGTTTTACTGATATAATTACATGGCACATGTAGGTGTAAAAAGCTGCTGAAATGTCTCCCTAAAAAAAGGAGTGGACATTTTAATCGGTGAGACAATGGGCCAATGAAATCCATTTTATGCATTTTTATGGATTTAACGCTTCATTCTGGTCTGTATATGTCTTTTCATATCAATCACCCTTTCATGTTGCAGTCATTCCTTTAATGTTAGCTGTCTGAGGAAAGTTGTTTTCAAAACTATGCATATGCACCTGAATTTGGGCATGAAGAAAAGGACGAAAGCACACAGAGTCTTTTCTTCCCCAGCTGACCTTAATGGGCCTCTATAGATTTTAGCAAGGGAGCAAGTAAGTGCACTTTCCAACATGTGAAATCCCTCTTTGAGGTGTTGGGTGTTGGGGATGTGTTTAGTTGAGTCCTGGTGAACATTTGGATGTTTGCATATAAACGTCCAGTGTTGTAAGAGCTCCTTTGGCGTACCCCAGCAGTGGTTTGAGGATGGATAGAAGTGGGCACATGAAATGAAGAAGTCAGCAGAATTCTCATCCTTATTGTGACTAAAGACCAGGATAAAATATTTCTATTGAAAACAGGGAAAACCTACAGCCAGTCTCCTATGTCTCTGGAAAAACAGAATCTCTGAGCTCTATCTGGGAGCAGTGATTATGGTGGTACAGTGAATGGCTGAGGTGGTCGAAATAGGAGCTTGGAGGATTTTTTTTACATGCTCTGAATACAGGAAACACATGTGTGCTTCTGCTTCTCTTTTGGTTGTTGACTCAAACTGCGATAATCTGAACAGCGTGTACCCACCACAAACAAAGGGTTTGCACATAACCTCACCACAAAAGTTAACCTATAGACTGCTTATTTTCTGTTCTAAAACAGCTACTTTATATGTGACAAAGCAAATAAATTCTATGCTTGATAAAGCTTTATTTAAGTACTCTAATTTTATATGTTTTGAATTTAATTAACACAGTGCAGCATTCTGAAGCTTTCATTGTAGCTAATGGAGATTCAGGCCATGATTTCCATTTCTAGATTCCGATCACAGAGGTGTCAAAGCCACATATAGCCCGCTTGGCTCTTAAGTGGGCCAGATCAGTGATCTTCCACTTTCTGTTTGTGTAAAATAGCCTAACTATACATTAAGTCCTTGGAATATCTTAGCATCAGAAAAAGAGGTCTGATTTCTGAGGTATTTTACAGTTTTTCCACATTTAGTAAATGAGACAAATCTGTCAGCATGACTTAAATTGTAAGAAACAATTGTATAAAATTATGGAAGGGGTTCTGGTTGCTCATTGTCCAGATTGCCCTGTAATTATCAAACACACATTTTGGTGGTGGTCAGAGGGCCCGGTGGCGCCAGTGTCCGGCAGCCTCGCCTCTGTCAGCGCGCCCCAGGGCAGCCGTGGCTGCAATGTAGCTTGCCATCACCAGTGTGTGAATGTGTGTGTGAATGGCTGGACGACTGAATGTAGTGTAAAGCACTTTGGGGTCCATGGGGACTAAGTAAAGCGCTATACAAATACAGACCATTTACATTTTCTATTAATTTCCAAAAGTTGTCCTTTTTTTACCCATTTTATCTGTGGATCCATACATTTATATGGTCGATACGAATGGCTGTCCGATGGTTGTTATCAGTAAGAAAAGCTGTAAAACTTGTGAAGATGCAGTGAAAATCCAAAATTTCCAAAATAAATGGTAAATGGTTTTTATAAAAACTTTTCTACTCTACCTGTGCACTCAAAGCACTTCACACAACATGCGTAATTCACCCATTCATACAAGCACAAAGCTGTCCAGTGAGCTCAAATGGAGTCTTTGTTGGATCAGTTTTGACTTCTGGGCCTGATGTTTGACACCTTTGAATAAAATGAAAGCTAACAAAGAACTACATCATCGTTAGATGATTTCTGATGGTAATGCAGTTCCTTCATGCTTTTGTCGTCACCTGTTTGTTAATCTGCACTCGGCCAAAGTCTGATATGACTGCTTTACGAACAAACTATGAATATAAACCAGATATTTTCTGGTGCCTAAATTTTATCTACAAAACCAGAAGCTACAGACTCTGAGAGCCTACAGAGAAGCTACAGATTCTGTGTTTTCACAGAGAATCACTGCATAACTGTGACCTGTCTGAGAACTGCAGATAAAAAAGAAGTTTATGCTAACTTTGGAATACAGTACCTTGTTAGATACAAATGAATGGATTACAATAAATTTCAGTGCTTCATACAACTGATTCTGCTGTTTAACATTACAAAATATGACCATAAAGTGGCTTTATAAACAATAAACCTCCTTAACTTTAAATACTCCTATATTGTGTATTTATTTAACTGTTAAAAAAACATCAAAAACTCCCAGGAGGCATTTCCATAACTGCGTTCCTCTGATTTGTCCAGTGAGCCCTCGCAATCTCATTAGTTCATTTCAGTCACATCTGTATCTTATCACACTGTCTCGTACTAGTGTGTGTGTGTGTGTGTGTGTGTGTGTGAGGAGTAAACCATGCATGGCCCACGTTTGTCCTGCTGAAGTTGGCACTGTGAGTTACAGCCACTTCAAAGTCTGGTGTTAGCGCTCCATTAACCATTGGTAATTGAAGTATCACTTTAAATGGCACTGAGTACACTGCTCTCTGTGGACTATAAAAGGAAAAAAAAGGTTGCATAGAAAACATAGTTTTATGAAGTCCAGCCTCATTACTAGAATGAAGGCGGTGACATTTTGGCAGTGGCTGTGTAATGATTCTATAGCAGGGCTTTCCATGAGGGTCCTATGTAACATGCTGGCTATAATTTCCTCTCTGTGTTCACCTGTGTTTTGTCAGCTAGTAAATTTGTCATGAACAAATTGGACGGTTAAACTTGTCAGAGAAGCTGATTGCTGTTGAAATAACCTTTACTTTAAGTGCTCATTTCACATATTCTGCCACTTTATTTTCAAATGGCCTCATATAAAGTCCAGATGCTACCAGCGCTTTCACACTGTACATTCTGTGTGTACAGTGTGAAAGAACCTCTGGGTCCATTTACTAGTGATAAAAAAAAAACAGTGCAAATATCTTTAAATGACTGAATAGATGAGTAAAACACAGTGATCTGCTCCATAAAAAGGTCTGCACCACTGCTTTTGTAAGGCCACATATATCCGCATGCAGACAAGTTTTTGACTATAAGCGTGGTTGCATTTTACGTTCAGATGCTGTTATCTCGACCGTTAAATGTAGCATTATAAAACTGTAGTTGGCACATTTGGAAGCTTTTACATAAATCACACTTTCATGACTGTCTTCTTTTAAGCAGGCAAAAAAAAAGAAAGAAAAAGAAAAAAACGATCCTGGAAAATCAAATTAGGTTTTCAGAGGTTTGCGTTTTGCCTTGCCAACCTCAATATAATAACTGTAAAACTATTACAAACTGAGAAGTGTTGGTGTTGGCAGCTTGTCAGAGCAGGGGCAGTAAAACGGTGCCGTTTGAGACAGGTTGACGTTTCATTTGTAATTCTCTGATGAGTAGCAGCGCTATCTGTTCATAATCCAGAAGCATTACCAACAACACACGTGTAAGAATGAGAAATGGTATAATTTTTTGTCCGCTGTATAAAAAATAACATAAGTGTGATTGGTGCCAAGAAGTTGTAACAAAAACCTACTAGCTTACATTCATTGCTTTTCCATCAGTATGCCATTTTGGGTCCGGGTACCTTCCAGTACTGTCTGTGCACCCACCATCACTTGGAAATATTACTGTGTTCTAAAGAGTGCATTTCCTAGGTTTTGTCATTAAAAAACAAAACAAAACAGGCGATCAATAAAAAAAAAGAACCCGGCAATAAATTGCAGCTGATGATTGTTAAACCTGAGGCGTCCACCCACTGTGGACGCCTCAGGTGGGAGAGACGCCTTGGTCAGTGGATCCCCCGCAGGCAAAGGCCAAAAAGAAAAAGCGGTTAGAATTGCAGGAGTCCCGAGTCAATCCTGCATGTTTTATTTGGTTAGTTTCTCTCAACGAGCTTCTTTAACTACCAGTTATGATGGATGGAGGCCTCAGGCAATGTGCAAGTAAAACAAATCACACAGAAGGTATAGGGGTCTCTGTTGGGGAATTATTTTTCACATTATTTTTGCTGGTGCGAGGATAACTTCGCTTCTTTTAAATTGGTTGCTTTCTGTGGGAAGCTGGGAAGCGTGCCAAACTCCATAAAAATAAAGAAATGAGAAGAATTTAATCCCTATCGCAAACACGCCAAAGCCAGGGACAGATTAAAGGTCGCTTCCGAAAAAATAACATTCCTGGAGGCTAGACAATAATTTCAGTTATACCACGCGATATTTTCTTTTTGTACATGCGAGACTCATTCTCAGGTCGGGAATGAAAATTGTTGCTTTTGTTTTGTATCATTTCACTCAGTAGCTGTGTCACTCAGGAATTTCTCCAGCCAGAAATAATTTAAAGTGATATTTGGGGTCACTAATGAAAAGGCTACTGTTTCCCCACTACACCCTGGGCAAAGTTAAGTCAAACGTGCTGATATCGCGTGGGATTAGACAAGGTTCATTTATTCTTCTGGAAAATCATATTTCAACAAATGAAACACTTACAATACAACCCACTACAAGCAAATTATTCCAGCCTAATTGATGACATTTATGGCATTTGTTTTCTATGCTGACTGATATGCTGCTAAGTGCTTTGCTCCCTGCTTTTAAATCAGATGTCACTCTGAACATAAACACAAGCTACATGTGATGTCTCTGATGTGTATCTGTTTCTACCTGTGCTGATGCTAGCATGACTAAAGCTAGCCAAACAGCAGTAAATATGTGAAGCAAGGCAGAAGGATATACTCATCAAATGAACAGGATCATAAGAATATAAGACCACAAGCACTGCATGTGTAACAAAAGTATGTTGACATCAAATGGTATGTTATTTGAAATCTATATGAAACAATGACACAACTATTTTTTTTTTCAATTTTTCCAATTTATTTTTTTCACAATTGTCCAAATTAGTCTGTGATTGGCCTTAGTACCGCTGAAATCATATTTATATACAACTAAATATGACTCAGCAAATATGTTTTAAATGGATGATTCCTCACTTGATGACGAATCATCCATTTCCATATTTGCTGAGTCCTAAATTTGATGTCAGTGAGCTTATCAGTGGTTGGTGTTAAAAAAAAGCCCCCAAATCCCCTATGAGCAAGCACTTGGCGACAGTGGAGAGGAAAAACTCCCTCTTAATAGGAAGAAACCTCTGACAGAACCGGGCTCAGGAAGGGGTGGCCTTCTGTCTCGACCGAGTGGGGTTCAAATGTTCACTGACAATTTAGTTGTATATAAATATGATTTTTAGGACGTGATGTTGAGACCAATTAGGTGAAATTGGAGACGCAGGTTGCTCCGCTTCTGCTTCTTCTTCTTCTTCTTCTTAATTGGCAGTATCTCCGGCAGGCTCTTAACTTCAGTGTCGAGTTCAGCCACCTTGGCAGTGAGCATTTTCTGTTCGTCTCGTAGTCTTTGCGAAGATTCCTGTACAGAGAATGCAGCTGACTCTTCTTTTTCTATCTTCTGTTGTTCTGTGGTGCCTTTTTCTTCCAGAGGCTCCTGCAGAGACATTGCAGTGGATGGCAGTGAGTCCTCTTTTTCCATCTTCTCCTGTTCTCCAGTGTCTTTTTCTTTCAGAGGCTCACATTTATGCATTTCATTTGCAGCGGTGGAATTTTGTTCTTTTTGCTGCTGTGGGATTTTAAGTGAGGAAGCTTTGGCTTCTTCCAGCTCTCGCTCAAGAGTCTCAACCTTCAAATCATGAAGGGATTTGTTGGAGCAGAGCTGGGATTTGAGGTCACTAATTTCTGTGTTGAGTGTCTCCTGCTCCTGCCTATGTTTAATGGCCTGTTCTTTGAGCTGATTTTGAGCTGCTAGGAGCTGTTTCTGGAGCATCTCAATCTGCTCTTGCTGAATTCTACATTGGACCTCAAAGTCAGCCTCCTTAGAGGACATCAGTCCTACAGAGTCAGTGTGTGAAGCCTCTGTGGTTGGAGTGGCAGACTCCACACACTGCTCTGTGGTATGGTAGCTGATTTGTTCCTGCAGGGTAACCATCATCTCATCCAGTTTGACAATTGCTTCACTGTCATTTGTGAGAGCCTCTGTCTCACTGATGTCATTGGGCTTATTACTAGAAGCCTCCTCCAGCTGCTCTATGAGGTCTTTAATTGTTTCCTCATGACTTCTCTTGTTCTCGTGCATTTGTGCATGAAGTTTGTTCACCTGAAACTGGTGATAAGAGGCCCTCTTGTTTGCAGCTACCATTTTCCAGTAAAGGTCATTCTGATGGTATTGGGAGGCTTCCAGTTGCTGTCTGAGAGCAGCAATTTCGTACCAGGGATTAAACTGGACACTGCCCTGATGGGGTCTAAATGTGGGACTGGGCTGATATTGCCAAGTCCCTCCATTAGGCCCAGGGTTTGGTCTGCTGGGGTTCTTCACATTTCCCTTTCTCTCCATATTCATGTCCTCCTTTACATTTGAAATGGTGAGGGATTCAGCTTTTTCCCTTTCAGAAGTGGCTTCAGTGCTTTCTTGCATTTCTTCATTTTTTGGGTTTGCTTCATCACCCATGCTGTTTTGAGCTTCAAGAAGAGCCCGGGCATATGCCCGAGTAATTGGTCTTCTTGGCTCTTCAGCCACTCTTTTCTGTTTTTGCTTTTTTTGTTTCTTTGGTTTCACAACCATTTCCTTTTGTGGTTGTGCCACAGGAGACTTTTCAGGATTTGGTCTTCCGGATTTTTCAAGCTCAGGTTTTGGCCTTTGCAAGATTGTTATTTTTGGTGTGATGACCATTTCCGTTTGTGCTTCTGCCATTGTAGATGCGTCAGCGTTTCTCTGCGTCTGCCTTGTCTTTGTTTTAACAACCAGGTTGCTTTGTGTTTCTGCCATCCGAGATCCACTAAAGTTGGTTGAATGTCTCCCCTATTTAAGGGATTTGCAGTAGAATGTGCACTGTGACATCACGGGCTGTTCCTTTGAAGTGCTGTTCCTTTGAAGTGCTGTTCCTTTGAAGTGCCATGATTGGAACAATTCAAAATAAAATGCCTACAAACCTTTATTTTGTAGCAGCAGCGGATGGGACTGGGGTCAGACTAAAATAAATTTATTCTCTTTAGATATTTTTTTTTCAAAAGGTTCTTTCTTTTGTTATCAATAGTTCTCATCATGCTGATTGATGTCCAAGGGGTCTCCTTTCCCATAAGTTTGATTCTAATTCCTACCGCGGTGATGTTAAATTGGGGTGAAACGTCATCATAGCAGCTTTGACTGACAGCTGCAGTCACGGAGAAACTTGCGTATCTCTGTTCGGGAATAGCAGATGGAGCGTAGGCTCTGAGAGGAGGGCCAACGTTTACGCTACGAAAACACGACCGTTTTAACCTGACAGCCTGAGGTGCTCTTCAGTAAACTGGACTACCCGACTGAAGGACCCGAGGCCCCGCTGCACTTTTTAGGTAAGTTAAACGTGTTTGTAAGCTAATCCGTAACTACCGTCCTTAGCTAGGTCCTGAGACCTAGCTAGCTAAAATGAGCACTCGGCTGTCAGGGTTCGTTTAGCTAATCTGTGCAGGTGAATGAATTTACTAAAGAAATCAAGAGAAACGCCCCGGGCTACTCAGTCACTAATTACTGTTACTGCACTTTTATTACAAGTATTATACTTTAAAAACAACAGGCTGCACCCTGCTGCAGCTCCTGTGCAGAGCTGATTATTAAATATGTGCAAACAACAGCATGTTTTCAGTCTCTTGCCACATCTGTAAAGACAGTAACATCTTTTTTAAAAGCTTGTACTTCAGTAACTCCTCATTAATCAGGAACTATGGATTAAAGTACTGTAGTGTACTGTAATACTGAAAAAAATGTAAGAGAAGAACTTCAGATCCTGAGTGTGTGAGGACAGAAGAATCAGCTTCATTTCAATTTTGAGGGATAAAATTTATATCTGAGTTTGATGGTTCTGTTCTCTTTGTGAATACAGGAGCTGCCCTCAGATTCAGACCTCAGCACCACCCAGTGACAGCAGACAGATCATCCAACATGTTCATATGTTAACTGCAAAATGAACTGATGAAAACAGTACAAAGGTTAAAGTACCACATGTGCTGTCAGTGAAAGCTGCAGCTGTTTTATTGATAAAGTTAAAGACAAAAAAACAAAAGGTTTAATCACTCATGTGTCACTATATATCAGCATTAACAGGACCTCAGTTTGGTGTTTCACAAAGCTGCTGATCTCAGACCTGCACAGCTTCTGTTTTAAACACTTGATGTACTCAGCTGCATGAAGAGCATATGAGATTTTTTCTAACACAATTTAATAAAACATGAAGGTCAAAGGTCGTCAATTGTATGTTGAACTACAAACTTGTCATCTGGAGTTCTTTCACAGTTTTTTGCAGATAGTGTGTTATTTACCATAAAGTGATGCAGAGTTATTCATACCAGAGTAACCAGAGAGGATCATATATTTTTAAATATATAACTTACAGGACTGAATATAATATCTTTATGTAAAAGTCTGGAGCCTCTGGGGAGTATCCGAGTATTTATAACATTACACAAACCAAAGGTCTCCATCACAGTGTTCATGAAATGCTGGGTTTATCCATCTCCTGGATCGGGCCTATGGAGGAGTGCTGAAGATTTCCCTGTGAGGGAGCTGCTGGTGAAGATCATGAGTCCTGCTTGATCAATCCCATGAGCTTCAGTGTTCAGTTCAGTTTCAGTTTCAGTTTTATTTGTCATATGCAAGTTAGCACAGGGTCAACATTGCAATGAAATGTGTTTGACGAGCAGCAGTCACTCAGCAGCATGGTACAGTAGAAGAAAATATAATAAAATAAAATAAAATAAAATAAAATAATAAAAAATAAATAGAAAAATAGTAAAGAGCAAAATATTAGAGAGATGTGGGAAAAGAGAAAAGATGACTAAATATATATGTATCTATAAATATATGTACACTAGTGATTAAATAAGAAATATTTAAATATAAATATCAATAACAATAAAGTGGAGTGACCAGTGCAGATTAAACAGAGTACTTGTGAAGCTGCAGGGTAGCTTCTGAGTGCGTCCTGTGGACTGTGTTGTATGTGTTTAAGTGTTGTGGTTGAGGTGTCGTATGGCTTGGTGGTAAAAACTGTTTTTAAGTCTTGTAGTCCGAGCAGACAGACTCCTGTAACGTCTGCCAGATGGTAACAAGGAGAAGAGCTGATGTGCTGGGTGGCTGTGGTCCTTGATGATGCTGTGTGCTTTACGGAGGCATCGCTGGAGATAAATGTCCTGAATGGCAGGAAGCCTCATGCCAGTGATGTGCTCTGCTGCCTTCACCACCCTCTGTAGTGATTTACGGCTGCTGGCAGAGCAGCTTCCGTACCAAACTGTAATGCAGCTCGTCAGCAAGCTCTCGATTGCACACCTGTAGAAATTTGAGGTGATGTTGGCGTTCATGCCAAACTTCCTCAGCCTCCTCAGGAAGTAAAGCCGCTGGCGAGCTTTCCTGATAGCAGTGTCTGTGTGAAGGGTCCAGGAGAAGTCCTCGGTGATGTTGACTCCAAGGAATTTGAAGCTGCTGACCCTTTCGACCTTGACACTGTTGATGTGGATGGGCTGGTGTTCCCCGACTGGTCATTTCCGGTAGTCCACTATCATTTCTCTGGTTTTGCTGATGTTGAGAGTCAGGTTATTTTCCAGACACCACTCGTACAGTGCCATCACCTCCTCTCTATAGGCTGTCTCATCGTTGTCTATGATGAGGCCTATGATGGTTGTGTCATCCGCAAACTTGATGATGATGTTGGACTCATGTTTAGCAACACATTCATGTGTGAACAGGGAATATAGGAGGGGGCTGAGCACACAACCCTGTGGCGTACCTGTGTTTAGGATGAGTGATGAGGAGGTGTGCTTACCAACTCTCACCACCTGGGGCCTGTTTGTGAGGAAGTTTAGAATCCATCTGCAGATTGGTGTTCCCAGCCCAAGGTTGACGAGCTTCGTGGCAAGTTTTGAGGGGATGATGGTGTTAAATGCCGAGCTGTAGTCAATGAAGAGCATCCTTGCATATGTATTCCCTTTTTCCAGGTGAGTGAGGGTGGTGTGCGTTGCCAGGGTGATGGCATCCTCTGTGGCTCTGTTTGTCCGATAGGCGAACTGAAGAGGGTCCAGTGTGTCAGGGAGGGAGGAGCAGATGTGACTTTTGATCAGCCGCTCCAGGCACTTCATGATGACGGATGTCAGTGCAACAGGACGGTAGTCATTCAGACAGGAGACCACTGATTTTTTGGGAACGGGTGTTCCTGGTGTTTCTTAAATGATGCCTCTTTCAGTGGGTCAACAGAACTTCTGGCACAGGACAGCTGTGATGAAAGAAAGGGAAGAAGTTTCTCCAAACCTCTGGACCCAGAAACCCATCTTAGTCCTCATGGTTTCCCTCACTAGTTTCTCTCCAGGGTGAATGTAGCTGTTGATATAATATGGTCTCTATTATTAAATGAAAAGAACAAATTAGACTACATTACTGAAACGTTCTGCTGTTGTTTTTAAAGTCTCCATGTTACCAGGCTGTAGAGGGCTCTGAAGATTTAAACAGTTTTAGATCCATTACACTCACAGTCTTATGTTAAAATCTCAAAGGACAGCATTACATTTTTGATATTAACAGTAACTCTGGGCTTCTGTAGAGTGTGCAGATGATCTCATCGCTGTCTAAAAATGGATAACAAAACCTAAGAAATGCTGAATCCTTCAATAACACAGACTATTAGAGTAGCAGGTGTGTAGCATCGCTAACTAGCTAGCAACAAGCCTCCAACACAGTGCGTATGCTAGCGGCTAATCTAGCAAACGAATGAATAACAGAGTGATTTTAGAACTATAAGATGATAAGCTGTGTGTCTTTTTTTATAACAGTGACATGGTTGTATTTACCTTAATTAAACGAGTCGTCAGTCGCGGTAAACCAGCAAAAGAAGTGGAGCAGCCGGGCTACGTAAAAAGTGTAGGGGGGCGTGTTTGCGGTCACGTCCAGCGGGTGTGTGGGCGGGAGCGTTACACAGTCGCTCCACCTCAAGTCACTACTGCGCAGACTCTGGCTCCAAATTTGCAAGATGGCAGCCTCCACAAGCGGGGTATTTTGGCTTCATTTTTGCACAATGGGAGGAGGCGGTGTCGCGTCGTCCATCTTTTCTACAGTCAATGGTTCTGCCAATATAATATACACTTGTTGACCACTTTATTAGGTACACCTTACCAGTACTGGGCTGGATTTTTAGCTTCAGCACTGCTTCCATAGATTCAACAAGTTGCTGCCTGTATTCTCAGTTTCCTGTTCTTAGCTGACAGGAGTAGCACCAGGTGTGATCTTCTGCTGCTGAAGCTTCACGGTTCAACAGATTGTGCATTCAGAGATGCTCTTCTGCAAACGAGTGGTTATTTGCGTTACTGCAGTTTGAAGCAGTCCGACCATTCTGGAAACAAGGCATTTTCACCTGGAGAACTGCCACTTACTGGATATTTTCTCTTTTTTTGGACCATTCTCTGTAAACCCTAGAGACAGTTGAGTGGGAAAATCCCAGTAGGTCAGCAGTTTCTGAAACACTCAGCCTTTCTGGCACCAGCAACCATACCACAATCAAAGTCACTTAAATGATTTTTCTTCCACATTCTAACCATGTCTGCATATTTAGAGCTGCTGACATGTGATTGGCTGATTAGATGTTTGCGTTAACAAGCAGCCGAACAACTGTACCTAATAAAGTGGCTAGTGAGAGTAGAAACATCAGTCAAAGTGGGTGTCATGAACTGGCTCAAAGTTCAGACAATAGAAGGGGGTTTGGTGGAGTCTGCACAGATAAATGCACAGTGGTTAGACCTTTCAAAGAAAGAAAAATAAACCCAAATCATGCCTGCCTGCTGGGGAGACGAGAGAATGTTAGCTACCAAGCCTTTTTAAATAATTAGCCAACTGGCAATAGGTATGCTTTCTCTAAAGAGCCACCTCACACCCTGCATGCCTCTTAGAGAAAACAGAAAGGAAAGACAAGACCAGACAGACTGGGCAGTGTTATCATGCAGGTGATGATTTAATACATTCATCATTTCAGAAGCAAAGAAACACAGGCGAGGCTACGTCTGTGTGGTATTCACTAACGAAGCAGCACCAAAATTTGGACACGGCTGCAGATGCTGTTATTTACATTCCGCCTGATGAAGTTCTTTGTTTCCTTAGTGAGTTGATATTAACCTCCCCACCAATCTAATTGCCTACATAGTGACCTAAATATGTATCCAATTATGAAAAAATAGCTCATGAAAATCCCACACTGCAGCAGCTTGTAGGGTCGTTGTCTTGCTGAACCTGCATTCATCTTTCCCTCAACCCTGACTAAACTCCCAGTTCCTGCTGCTGAAAAACATCATAACATGATGCTGTCACCACCATGCTTCACTGTAGGAATTGCATTGGCCAGATGATAGTGCTGCTTGGTTTCCTCAAACTATCACGATTGGCACTCAGGCCAAAGAGTTTAATCTTTGTTCAATCAGACCAGAGAAATTTTTTGACCATGGTCTGAGAGTGTTTTGGGTGTCTTCTGGCTTTCATGTGCCTTTCACTGAGGAGGCGCTTCAGTCTGGCTACTCGACCACATAGGCCTGATTGGTGGAGTGCTGCAGAAGTAGATGACCTTCTGTAAGATTTTCCTCTTTCCACAGATGCTGGAATAATGTCAAAATGACCACTGGATTCTTGTTCACCTCCCTGACTAAGGTCCTTCTACCCTGACCACTCAGACTGGCCAGGGAGCCAAGCTCTAAGAAGAGTCCTGGTGTTTCCAAACTTCTTCCATTTACAGATAATGGAGGCTACTGTGCTGACTGGGGCCTTTTCTGTATCATTTCCCAAATGTGTGCCTTGATACACTCCAGTCTCAGATTTCTGTAGACAACTGCTTGGACTTCATGGCTTGGTTTGCCCTCTGACATGCGCTGTCAACTATGAGACCATAGATAGACAGGTGTGTGCCTTTCCAAATCATGTCTAATTAACTGGATTTACCACAAGCAAGTTTTACAAACATCTGAGAGATGATCAGAAACAGGATGCACATGATCTCAATTTTGAGGATAAAAAGAGATTATTATTTAACTATTATTTAATATATTTTATAGAATTATCAATACTTTTTTATGTTTGTTTCATTGTATTCATTGACAAAATTTGTGACTGACAAAGCTACATGAAGCACTGACTTTGACTATGATAATCATTATATCAGATCTGATATTGATGGCTCTCTCCTAATTTGAACAGATATTTGTTAATTTACCTTTATTCTGTTTTTACTTGTTAATGTGATGAACTGGGTAGTGATCATTTTTAATTGTTGATTAGAGAGTGTGACTCTGTTAGTGTAGAGAAAACGAGAAAGAGAGAGTGGAATGTCAAAACATGTGACAAGTGGAAGGAAAAAAACTGTTGCTGTTGTACTACCGCCTACACAGTAATTGAGGGGCAATACTGCCCCCTGCTGTCCTGCAGCTGTACTGTCCAACAGCTTTCGTTCATTTTTATTTTTTCACGCAGTCCAGGCGCTTTGACATAACAAAACATCAAACCTAGCGCCTGAGTAAACTATCATAAGCATCAAGAAGTTATGACACGTCACACTTGACATAACAACTACTTACTTCGACTCTATCACTAGATGGCGTGTACGCCTCACCCCTTAACAAGTGACAGTTTCTGTTGCTATGGTGATGACGCTCTCCCCGTAAACGGTGGCACGTCCGTAAGAGCTGCTACTTCCACATTTAATGACGTTTAAAGGTTAGTAGACTCTATTCTACTGCTTAGTTTGAACACACGTAAATTCAAGCTGTGATTCTAACCTTTAACTTTAATGTAATTGGTCAAAAGTCACTGGTCTGGAACATTTTAGGGTTGTATCGCTTAACGTTCAGGTTTCCCATGATGCACCGCTTTATTTTGTCTAGTAGCTCGGGGAGATGATAGGAAACTGACACAGCCACCCTTCTCTTTAACCCAGCGGAGGCGAACCCCTGACAGCAGCATCCCTGACATGCCCCACAAGGCGGAGTGCGCTTAGCCGGTGTGGCTAGTCTGTTTATCCACAATTCTCGATATTTTAGAAGCTATTCGACGGCCGCGTATTTTTAGCTGTAAGGTAAGCTCTCCGCCATATAACGTCAAGGTACTGTTGTAGCCTTGTTAGCAGTTAAGCTAGGCTAGCATCAATGAAAGCCTCATAGCTTACGTAGTTACCCCGTTTTATTCGAAGGAGGCTATCGGCACATTAAAATATATGTTTCGTTTATCTGAAGCTAATTTTTGTGTGCTTCACTTTTATTTGGGATTAATCTAAACACACTCAATCAAACTACATTTTAACTTTTAAATGGTTTTGTCTATTCCACGTCAGAAAAAGCCTTAATGTCGTTAATAATGGCATGGCACCTGCTAATGTGTGCGCATTGCTGCAGGACTTTCATCGAAAGTACGGATAAGCCCTGTTGGATGTATTCAGTGTATCCCGAATTTACCTGACCACCTCCACAAAGCTAAATAAAACCCCATCTTCATGCTAAGATTGGTCGGTTGCTTTGTGCGTGCAGCAGGCTGTTTTTGGGTGATTGTAAAGCGTGGTTTGGTGTGACCCAGCAGAGAAAGAAAATGTACTATTTGCTGGACACTGGTCAGCTCCTCCCTGGACCACAGTCGCACATAGCATTGGTTGCAAGGACAGCCTTTGTAATGACCCCTTGAAACGCAGCAATGGCATCCGACAGCACGCGGAGTCAAAAAGAGCACAGAAAGTGGGGTGTTTTGAAGCCTTTCACTTCCACCGCTCGCCAGGCCTGATTTACGACTTTCTCTTATTCTTCGGTAAAGATAAAGAAGGTCAAGTCGAGAATTGAGTCTCTGGATGAAGATTAACGTTAAAACAATGATCCTCTGGCAGCTACCGCTAGGACCAGCGGAGGCTTCATTTCGGGGTGCTGTCCGCAATGCAGGTGCTGAAACTGAAAAAGTGTCGTGGAGCGCAGTCTAATAACACGTAGCGTTATCTGTCCTGTTGCAGTTGCAGGCGTTGTTTGTAGTTAGGCCACTTAAGCTTTAGCTGCCTCTGTTTTCCTTTTAATGCTTTTGTTGATGACATAAACATGACCCTCTGTGAGGACGTGATTATTGTGTAGAGTAACCCAGACTGCATCTTTCCCTAAAATACAAGCAACAGATTTAGAGAAGATGCTGGAAGGGAAGCTTCTGTTTACAGTGTGGAATCCAAGGTTGAAGGATGCACATTTGCGTGCAGATTCAGCGTCATTACAGGGCGTGACAGCGAAGGAGTTGTGGCTCAGGATAGTAGCTATTTGCTAATGTTTCGTTCTGCTGCTGCAGTTCATTGATTATTTATATTCTCTGTGTGGGGAAATACTGGTTGCTACATTAGGAAAAGAGAGTCAAGTAAACACGCTCAAATGAGAAGGATTTACATCTTAGAGGAACTGTCTTTCTTTAATTCACTGAGCATCCATACACTTTTTGAATCACCTCCATGCTATGGCATGAGCCATATTACTGAAGTTGGCTGAGGTCACGTCTTTGCAAGCGGAAAGCTATCAAAGCTATTCTAGGAAGGAGATGGGATGAGAGATATGCTTGCAGCGCAGGGTTTACCGGAAGGACCGCACATTACTCATCAATAATAGATTATCTCCTCAGCCTTTGTGACACACCCCCAGCTGTATGTGCCAGGCTGTGTTTTGGTTATCACATGTTTTCATGGCAAAAACACACAGGAGTGTGAGAGCTAAAACTAGGGAGCATGTCAGGTCAGGTGCATGGGATGTATTATTCATATTAGTTAGATGATGTAAGAGTGAGAAGCTCAGAGATGTTTTATTGAAACACACTTATGGCTGCCTCTGTATACAGGAGGGACTTTAGCGGAGATCAGTGTTCTCTGAAGCCTCAGCACAGTTTAACAGAGGGTAGAGATATTAAGACTCCCCTCTGAAGACAAGGATGTTCAGTGAAGAGAGTGTGGAAGAAGGTGGGGCAAGCCACACCCAGTGTCACTCACTGTGACGTCTGTTAATGTGTTCAGCTTTGATTTAGTGTTATGACTGATGGTGTTATGGACGCTTAATGAGAGGATTATGTAATAGAGACATATGTTATGCTGTTTAACTGTTGGGGTCTGTTAGATATTCTGAATTTGAAAGACTCTCTCACAGAGGAAAAATATTTCCACTGTGTCGCCTTATCAAATTACAAGATAATATGTAAATTGGATTAGTACATATTAGATTAGTGTTACCTTTCAGATGCCTTTTTTAAGGCCAGCAGGGCCCACTAGATTATAAATCGATAGTCTCATTTCAGTGATTGGTCGTTAAGTACAGCAAGCCATTACAGTTGCCTGGCCTTTCTCTGCTATAGTCTTATTCTAGCATTGACCGAGGCAATAATGATATCCGACACAGCTACTGTGCATAACAAACAACAAACAGAGTTGTCGTTTTTGCCTTTGGATGATCAGTTTAAATGTGAAATGCCCTTCTTTGTAAATGGAGTTAATGGTATCATCCCGTATGTAGATTGGCTGGTTTGCTTAGAAAGCAAAGTTAGACCGTATCCTAAATCTCACGTTTACAGCCAAATGGGTGAGAATTGATGTGATTACTTTTTTTATGGTCCTCTTCTCGGTCTCTTTTTTTTACTCTCTCTCTTTCTACCTCGTCTCCTTTTCTGTCATTTCCGCCTGGAGGTTGCGAGGCCAGTTGTGTGTCAGAAGAAAATTCGCCATGGCGTCAGCAAATGTAACACTGGAAAATCAGTTGCAGAGTGCACAGAAAAACCTGCTCTTCCTCCAGCAGGACCACGCCAACACACTGAAGGGGCTGCACGCAGAGATCCGCAGATTACAGCAGCAGTGCACAGGTGAGAAGGGCCACAAGTAGGACTTCACGCTGCTGCGGAAGACCGACACATTTAATCTCAACTGTGGTAGGGAGTGCCCATGAATTTAAAACAGAGGCTTTTGCTGAACCTAAGCTTATGCCTGGAACTAAAGATCAGCAAGATGATGCGTTTTCAGTGCTAAATATGTCCGAAAAAGTATGGTGACTTACTGGCAGTAATAGATACACGCTACAGACATAAATATGGTCGCCCAGGAAAAGCAGAAAACAGCATGATCTGCCCCTGACTTCCTGTATCCAGGGCTAACCTGTTTACTAAAGCTGACGATGAACTCTCACTAATCTTATTAAATGAACACTGCCATATGGAAAGCACAGACATGTTTTCCCCAAACTTGCTTTGCTGTTAATTAGTTTGTGAGGGGCATGCTGTTAGATAGCTGCCCTGTTCCAGCCTCATGTAGCGCAAGCATTGTAAATAACCCTCTTCTTTTTCTTTCATAGACCTGACGTATGAGCTCACTATCAGAAGCTCCGATCCCTCAGGTAAGCATCATTTGTAGCACACAAGCACCAGTTATACCACTGGCATTCAATGTTGTTGTCATGAGTTAGAGATGCCATTAATTTGTTGTGGAAAGGTGATTACTGCTAATGCTTTACACGCTGTTTTGCCCAATGTGAGCCCTTTGGTCTAGCCCTTTTCTTTTTAGACCAGTCAGTCTTTTTGGTTCAATCTTCTGACATGACAGTGGTATTCTGACAAGAGTAGTTAGAAAAAACTGTTTCAAATTATACTCACTTGCCCCAGGTAAAAGCGTTTTTATTTTTTTATTCTTTGTCTTTTGGGTTTTATAATGATATATTATATCTATAACTACTTCAAACTGTGCAGCAGAAAACCCCCACAGCAGTAAAGGCTGTAAATCAGTGTTTTTTCCTTTGAAATAGAGGTCTGTGTCAGTGGACAGGCCTGGGAGCACAGCACTCTCCCTGTTCCCACCCAAGAAGTATTGCAGTGTGGGCCTCCCTGCTGTTTATTGCAGCTCCCATTGCTCATTGCCACCTGCCCCTCCCCCCATAAAACCAGGGCCATGACATGGAGTGACATCACTGGTCTGAATCATATGCTGCTCCACAGCACAGCCTCAAAGGCACCTGATAGGCGGAATACAATTTAATTTATTTACAAACTATCGATGGCCACACTGATGTGTGCAAGTGAGTATGTCACCGGGAGCACATTATGTTGTTGTTGTCCTTAAAGGCCCAGCCTCAATCAGTATTGTCAAGGCCTCCAGTCAGAGGCACTATCATGTTAGTGGGGGACATCTCAGAGATTGGAGTGCAGGAAATGAGATTATGTGTCACAGTACTAATGCACACACCACTAAATGCTCACTTTAGCAGGGCCCAGCTGTTCTAGCTGTAGTAAAAATGTGCCAGCCCCCCCCTTCAGAAAGTGAAAAAAATGATATAATCATTGCTGTAACCACCCCTGTATTTTGATTAGACTGAATGAAGGAATTGCAAAGGATTGAGAATTTCTACTGTATAAAAAATACACAAATGTGCTTCATTCCATATTTTTTGCACATATACAAACATAGCTGGTTGGCTGGCATAGCTACATTGATTGTACCTGGGTGGGGCAAGGCTGGGTGGGGGCAGCAGTGATGGAGGTCACATGAGAGTACTCTAGCTGTCTACCAGAGATGTAATGTGAGACAGGAGCTCTCTGCCCACTGCAGATGAGTCTCTGTAGGATCATACCATCTCTGTCAGCCTATAGTCAGCGTCTGCACTTAATGCACTAATGATTAGTCCGGTTGTCTTTGTGCTGTTATACATATATATATATATATATATATATATATATATATATATATATATATATATATATATATATGTGTAGAGAGTGAGAGAGAGAGATTAATATATAGAAAGAGATCGATCACTATTCAAAGGTCTTTAGTCACTTTTAATATTTTGCTTCCAAGGAGCCAGACTTTCTTGTAGTTTTTTAAGGTGGTGGTTTGTTATGTTTTGCTTGTTTGTTTGTTTTGTCATGAATCATTCAAGCATAACAATGGTAGCTAAGTCAAGGGATGAACCAGTATTATGTTTACACATAACAGAGAAATGTAGCAAAGAAGCTATTTTAAATTGTATCTTTAGGAACGTTGTTACTAGCAGTCACAACAACACAAAATTTCTTCCAGTTTCTTTAGTTGTGTATATGAAAAATGCCAAAGACAACACAGTTTAAGAGAGATAAGATTTACATGAGTATTTTTGCACCAACGAAGTGATTCCCAAAGAGCTGTTAGCTGAAAACTTAGCCTGTCTCAGCATGGTGTGCAGTGTCCTTAAAACTGAACAAGCAGAGGGCAGAAAGAAGAAATGTTAGGTTTTAAAAATGGCCTACACCAGATAAACAGTATCTGAAAGTCGTATCCAACAGAAAGACCTGTCGTGAGACCTGACAGATGCATCTGACCCTTCATTTGATCCATCTTCTGTTCACTGAAGCCTCATCAGAAATGATGTCAGTGGAAGGGCGTCTGTCAAGAAGCTGTTATTAATGAAGGGAAATGAGGACAAAAGGCTGAAGAATTGGACTGATAGTCAGTGGCAGCAGGTCTTTATAGAGTGATGATTTCAAACTTGAAATTTCTTTAAAATTATTATTTTTTATTTATTTATTTGTTCAAATGATTGTCAGTATGTACGGAGGTAGTCAGGATAGAGGGACAACAGAAATTGTCTACAGCCATCTGTAAAACACAGTAGGGGCTTTGTCATGGTTTGGGGCTACATTTCAGCAAGTGGAGTTTGGGAATTATGAAAGCAGAAAAGTAGAATACCATTGCAGCACCATCTGGAATAACAACGTACTAGCAACAGCTTTATTTTCTTTATTTTTCAGATCCCAAACAGATTGCTAATGCAGTCAAAGCATAGTTGGATAGAAAAACACAGAATGGATTGGCCTCATCAGAGCTCAGACCTCAACATTATTAAGACTGCTTAAAGAAAATTTCAAGAAACCTTGTCTAAGAGAGTTCAGGCTGTGTTGAAGAACAAAGGTGGTCATATCAAATATTGACTTTCAAACATGTTAGAATTGTCAAACTTTTTTCCTTTTATTCTGTATTTACATGTGTGTTTGCATCTTTCAGTAATCGCTGCACTATTTCCTATTTTCCTGTCAAAATATAACTTTTGCACAGTACTCCATGTAAGAGCTGTTGGGTTTTTTTGTGTGTGTGTGCAGACAGCAGCGAGGCCCGATGCAGGGAGCTTCAAAGGAGGTGTGAGGAGCTGGAGGCCCAGTTAAAGAAGAAAGAGGAGGAGAACACAGAACTTCTCAGGGACCTGGAGCAAAAGAACGCCATGATTTCTGTCCTGGAAAACACCATCAAAGAGAGAGAAAAGAAGTACCTGGAGGAGCTTAAGATGAAGAGCCATAAACTGGCTGTTTTGTCTGGAGAGTTAGAGCAGAGAGCCAGTACCATTGCTTACCTTACCTCACAACTACACGCCACTAAGAAAAAGCTGTTAGCCAGCAGTTCCTCTGAGGCCAGCCCTAACGCCAGTCCTGTCACCTCGTACAAGCCCACGCCTCCACCGGCCAAGGACAGGCAGCCTGAAACCCCTCGTCGCCGCATGAAGAAGAGCCTCTCCCAGCCTCTACATCCAGAGTTGACAGAGGTGTATCGCCTTGGAGCGGACGGTAGACGGATGGTGCTGCGGGAGACAGTGGATGCCATGCCTGACCCAACACCCTTCTTGCAGGCAGGCAGAGAGTCTCCTGAACCACAGGTAGTTCGTGAGCGGCCTGCTGTCATCCCTCCCATCGCCTCTGAGCGCTCGCATGCTCCTCCACTGGGCGCTACGGCAAGTCCGCGACACAGCCCCGCACGGGACCGTCAGTACAGGGCTCACGTGGGCGTGGCACACCGCATTCCACATGGCACTCCTCCCCTGGCTCCGCCACAGGCGGACGTGGAGACTCTGGCGGTGGACCAGGTCAACGAGGAGAAGGTTGTGCGGAAGCGCTCGGGAGCCGACAGGACAGTTTAACACTGCACTGCAAACCTGCACCTTAAATGCACATCTACTGTATACACACCACACTGCAAGAACAAGAAGCAGCCTGAACCACTTTGTAGCCTGCTTTTTACGCAACACTGCAATATCAAAAAAGGAAATTATGAAAGTATATTATGATTTGGTGAGTGGTATTCCATTAGGACTTTTGTTTTTTTCATATACAGTAGAAATGGACTACTATAAAGCATGCCAAATGTTTATTTACTGTACACCCCAGTGAGTCCTTGTACTATCACACATTGACTTTTTGCTTAGGCTTTCACTTCATTCTGTCTTACATGGTGCACACAACAAATTCTTAGCCAAATATCTGCATCAGTGCCTGCTGAACCAGTTTCACCATACACGAGCTGCGTAATGTAGTCATGGCTAATAGTTATCTTTACATATCTCTGTCTGCTTCATCTTCTCTGGACATATCAACAAACTGTATAACAAGCTGTGTGCAGCTGCTTAGGATAGAGCTGAAATAATTAAACTATTACTCCCTGAATGTCTTTCATCTGCTTGTGATATCAGTATAATAACAGCCCTGTAGGTATGAGCTGCATAATATGCAATTAGACGATTGCCGGTTGCGAAGGTGAAAACTGGACTCTCATCTTTTCCTTTGCTGACTGGGAGAAACAGCAATAGGTGTGAGAGAGCGAGAAAGCGAGTGCGTGTTTCTGAGAGACAGTGTAAGCCACTGTGACAACAAAGTTTTAGTTTCAACATTTATCCATTGATGTTATTTGTCATGCAAGGGCATTTTTTTCAAAAACACTGCTGTACTAGGATTTTTGTGATATTATTAATTGTACTTTATAAAAGCTGTACATTTGTAATGAATTCTTTTTTTTAATTTATTATTGATTGTAGGACTCAATAGAAAGTACAACAACACCTCAGATATTCACTGTAGTTACACCACCAATGTGACGGTAATTAAAATCACTAAATAATCTGCTTTTCACTGTAAGGTCACTTGTCCTTGAACTATACAAAACAGTACAATAAACAATAAATGATTTTTTTTCAAAGGGTTACTGGGTTTCTGTTAGTGGCTGATGGGCCACACTGAAAGTGTTCTCCATGATCCAAACTGTGGCTGTTTTGCACACCTGTCTACAACAGCATCCATGCTTACAGAGTCTGTTGTTCTTAGATTTAAACAAAAATAAAAACTGAATCACATCAGGAAAAAAAATCTGCCTTTTTATACTTACCTGTGTATGCACTTCTACCAGACAACCACTAGGTGTCCTAATTTTTAAAAGAAAATGTCACTGAAGGGATATTAGCCACTGTATGAAAACAAAGACTGCATTACATGTAAACAGTACCTTAAAAACATAAGTCATAGACCAAAAACATTTGTAAAACATAATATTTTACTTTAATGATTTGGTTGTAAGAACCAGTTCTTAGGGCAAAAATGTTACTTTAAGATTAAATGTCTACTCAGTCTTATGAGTCTGGATTTTTGCTGTAACATAATAAAATCAGAATTTGGCACAAAGATATGAAAGCATTAATATATCCATTGAGCCTGTGGTGGTGTGAAAATGTGCGGGATATTTCTTGACACACTTGGGCCTGTTAGCACTAGCTGAGCATCCTTTAAGTGCCACAGCCTGAGTATTGTTGCTGACCAGGACCACAGCGTACCTATAGTCTGATGGCTGCCTCCAGCAGGTTCACTGTACTCAAAGGAGGTCCTAATAAAGTGGCTGACGAGTGGATACTGTGTGACAGAAGTTTTGGAAAAGCTAGTAATTTCCTAAATATTTACAGTACAACTATATTTAGGGTCAGATTTGATGCAAGAAGTAAATTTCCTAGTGGACCTTCCTGTGCCTGCGTGGGCTTCCCTACCCAGTGCAGAGTGCTTTGTGTGGTCAATTCTAATAGAAAAGTGCTTTAAAAATGTCTGCCCAATTCAAATTACACTGGCCCACAAGTCTGTTTAATCCAGAGGTGACTCCAAACAACCACTAAGTAAATGTCTCCTTTGACAACATGAGCACAGGGACTGACGCACGAGCACCACAGATGAGTGATTAAAATAAATTTTATTTTTGATATGGCATATTTGGTTAAACTCACTTAAGGTAGGCTTTTCTCAGTCTTTACAGGTACTCTGTATTGAGACTAAATGCAGTTTTTATAAATCATTTGGCATAACATTCTCTTTACTTTTAGGTTCATATTTACAATCCAAAAGGCCACTTAATACACTTTACAGGACTGCTATTGATGGACATTTACACACATTATTGACACACAATAAACAACAAATACAGTTTGTTTTCTTCCTCTTCTCAAAAATAGCATAAAATTATGTCCTGGTGGTGACATACCAAAGAGCCTGTTTCAAGGGGTTAAAACGTTCACTCCTGACTTGAGAGCATTTGAAAGCGCTCAAGTTAAAAAGTGCACAGAGGGGAAAATTATTTTTTTTAAGTGCTTTTTGGCATGCCCCCACAATAAGGAAATCTTTTTTTTTTTCAATGACAAATGACAGAAAGTGCTTTGTTGTCAACGTGGTATTGGCTTCACAATCCCTCAAATCACTACTGAGTATTATTTTAACTTGTATGAACTCACTTTAATTTTTAAGAGCTTCACTTTGTCTTGATATGCGATGAAGACCTTCAGGCTTGCCACGTCTTGCCTGCTCCGTTACTGTGCAGGATCTAATATCTTGGCTGGCGATGTCAATTTCTTCTGTTGAAAGCCTGGACAGAGAAATGCATGTGTGTTATTCCAAAAGACTTACAACAGAGCTGGACAGAGAACAAAACTCAAAGTGCAAACCTGAATCTGTAAGAGTCAACTGATTTAATTCTTCCTCCAGCTGCTCGGTGCTAATATTCAAGGGGCGTTGAGGTACGTCGGGCAGAGAACTGAAGATGGACACAGCAGAGGGCTGCAGGTTGTTTGCTGGGACTGTGGGTAAACCTGAGACGGAATCTGGCTTTGACTCATTCAACAAAGATTTCAGTTCTTCCTCCAGCTCATCCATGTCTTCATCTACAGAACAAAAACACAAAAAGACATGATTAACTTAGAGCTCTATTAAAATCGGATATAAAGCATTGTGTAGATACAGCTCGAACAGAATGACTTACCTGCAGCAGTCACACCGCTGGATATAGTCTGGTTCACCTCATCTTGAGTGTCACATAACTGTGTTTACAGAGAGGATACATGAAGATCATTAAATGCTGGAGTTAATTAAAGTGCATCTATTATGCCTCTCCTTATGTTTTTGTCAGTCATATATTGTTAGAGCGATGCATTCTCATATTAAGGATGACTAAAGTTTCAAGTTATGAGGTCAGTCCACATGTAAATTTTAAGAGAAAGTAAAAAATAACTATTTAAGACTTTAGTCCAACAATAATTGAAGTAACTTAACCATGCTGTCATATAATAACACTGAAAAGTATTTTCTACCTGCGTTGTTGTATTTTGGGTCGAGCTTTGAACCAGCTGCTTACAGCCCTGTTTTTGCACCATGTGATCACATCAGTAATTTCCATCCACCATTTGCATTTCCTGTCATATGGAGTGCAGTCAGCGCATGCTCGAGCAGCGCTTGGTGGAGTAATTTGTTTACATTTGAGTTGCACATCCCCAGTTGCTGTCATCTCCTCCTCCATGGCCTGTTTGTACTCAGTGATGTTTTTTGTGTAGTGAAAACACATTTACTTGTTGTTTTCATACTTAGCAGGAATTGTGCTTTGTTGGAGTTTTTTGAAGCAGTTCCCTTTTTAGGTGCTTTGATATGCTGCTTTAGAGATGGTGGTGACTCTCTAAGTGGAGCCAATGAGAATTGATAATGTTATCAGAATCGCTAAATTCTTATCAATTCCCATCCCTAAGTATATCGGATATCAGCACTGATACCACTACTTTTAACCTATAAATGGCAGCTTATGTAGGGGAGAGCTGTGTGTCATCATCAGTTTGCAAATTCTGAACACATTATAATGAGTCCCACTTAAAAATAAAAAACATGCAATTAAGTTGAACATTAAAAGAAGTTGTGTACCTCCTGGATTTGATCCACAAGGCTCTCAGCGCGCTCCACAGTCACATCTTTGAGAGAGAGCCTCAGGGCAGCCACTCCAGCCTGATATGCTTGCATAACCTAAAGACAAGACGACAACAACAAGCTTGGTTATAAACAGCTGTACAATAAGGCTGTGGCAGCTCCTGTTAGTGTTGCTCTTACCATCTTATCACTCTGTGACTGGGCTATTCGATCCAGGATTTCCCTGATGGACTCCAGCTTGGCAAATAAGTTGTCTGCTCTCTTTTCTACCCTCTTGCGGCCTCTCAAACACCTCAGTGCCTTTTTGGATTGACAGCAAACATAAATAGGTGCTGTGACTGCCATCGCATATTTGGTTTCAAGTGCTTAAATGACTTTTTTTTGTTTTTTAAACAGTCAACATCAGTAATAACCTGTGATTTCTTCCCTTCCCGCAGCAGAATCCTTGCTTCCTCTTTGCACCTGCAATTAGATCACGTAAAGAAATTTTAGCAACAATCTGTCTTTCTGAATCACTGTTCCTAAAAAATAAAATAAAATTTAAAGAAATGGTTTCAATATAAAGTAGCACACAAACCGAATCAATCATTTATTATAAAATGTGAGTTACTTGTCAGCCTCGAGGCCCAATTTCTCAACCCGCTCTCCAAGCAGTTTCTCACTGCGCTGCAGCTGATAGATGCCTATGTCCACGTCACTAACCGCAGACACACGGTCCTGTCCAGGTAGACAAAACTTAACAATCTGTATGAGAAAACACACAAGGACAGAGAGATTCCTTACATAAAGATGTCGCTGAAAATGTCAAATGTGCAGACTGTTAATGGTGGGCAGACTGACCTTCTCGCCTTCGTGCAACGAAACCATGACTTGCTTATCCCTCTGCAGCTGCAGGAGCGCCATGCATAGGGTGCTCTCATCAGCACAGATGTTAGAGGAGAGGGTGCAGAGATCTTGAAATGACACAATGGAGCAGCTTGAAAATTCACTGCTGCGGTAGACCCTGAGTAACTCTGCTGCTTTCTCCTGGGGAACAAAAAGAGAATTTTGTATTTTAATGGCTGCCAAATACTGGAGAAAAGGAAAGAGAAATCCCTCATCCTGGCTGCAATTCAAAATATGCAAGACGCATTTAATTTTGCTCACTAATATGCAGTATCGGGGCTTGACATCTACTGCAATATGAAACTTAAAGTGCATTATGGGAGATCAAGATAGGAAATACGCACAGTAATAACTTAGAGAAGTTATTGACAATATAACTAAAAATGTAAAGATCTCAGTGGCTTGAATATATGGATGTCAGCTGCTATGAATATGTGAACTTAAATGAGTACAACAAACCTTTACTAGTTCAATGATGACAAAAGACTCCTCCAAATGCACCCGGCTGCTACCCAAAAGAGTCGAAAAGGTCCACTTTAGAGGCTTCACTAGCAGCAGACCCACACCCCAGGACAACCAGCCACAGTCCACATTAGCAGCAAACTCCGACTCCCTCTGGATCTTCCCGCATCTGGCCGCCGAAAAAGAAAAAGACAGACAATCTAAGTAAACTGACCCAGACTGGCAGGCTTAGTGAGCGGGGACAGAGATTCACTTACGTGGCCATGGACTGGATGACAGTGGCCAAGCCAAGCGGTGACTTTTCTTTTCTCTTGAAGATTTTGTTCAGTTCCTGCAGATTGACACACACGGTGCGGCGGTCCTTGCAGCTCTTCACGATCAGAGCCGTCCAGAAGTCCATCTTACTGTCCCAGTCCGTAGTGTTGACGTCTCGGTTCTCCTTGAAGTCGGAGAACATAAAATTCATCCGCTCATCGTCGTCCCACTCGAGGGGGAGCGTAATTTCAGCGGAGTTGGACATTTGTAACACACAAAGCTAAAGTTTCAGTAAACCTGTTTATCGACTAGCTTGCTGTTGTTGCCAAGCGGACAGCTGAGGCAGCTAGCTTAAAACCGAAGCAGCGTTTGGTTAGCTAGCAACATCCACCAGGAGCCCTTTAAGAAAGAGCCAGAATATCACCGCTTAACGTTTAATAACATGTAAGTCCAGATGTCGCCTGCTGGGTTAATCCTACCACTCACATGCCACGGCAAACTGAGCTGCTTAACCATTAAAAAAAAGTCTCGCTAACGCGAGCTATCGTTTCACATTCCAACAACAACAATGTGTGGTAACATGAGTTCACAATTCTCAGCCGTACGCAGAGGCGGCAACAGTCGTTCCACTGCGTAAAAACGTCAAGTCGACCCACAGGGACACCCCGAACAACAAAGCAAGCGCCCCTTCAACTTGCTCGCGAATACTACGGTTGCGCGGCTTATGAGCATACGCATACGCAACGTCTCTTAATGGAGTCTATGGACATTACCCATCATTGACCAGATTTCACAGTGTAAATGAAGGTGTGTCCCAACGCATAACCACATAAAATACAAGACACAAGACTATTTGGAGCCCATATTTAATTAATTATAGGATTTAATTATACAGCCATCCCAGTCATGTGCAGATGTACACAGCAAGAATTAATACAGTTTGTGACTGTTCAAAGCATAGACTGCGATAGGATCTTGACCTTGTCTTATAATTCAGTGATTTTGTTATAGCTCCATAGAGAGTGTCGGATATTTGGGAAACGTGAAAGGATGGAGTTTAAATACCTGGGATCTACCATCCAAAGCAACAGACAATGCACAAGAGAGGTAAAGAAGAGAGTGAAGGCAGGGTGGAGCGGGTGGAGGTGTGAGAGGCAGTTAGTTTGGAGACAAGAAATGACAGAAAGACAGGAGGGCAAGCTGTCAGAATTAGAAATGAGTACATGGAGACAAAGTTAGAGAGGCGACGCTGGTTGGGACATGTGCAGAGTAGAGATGGTGGGTATACTGGACAAAGATGTTGAAGATGGAGCTGCCGGCCAGGAGGAAAGGTTCAGACCGCAGAGAAGATTCACGGAGGTAGTGAAAGAGGAAAAAAACAGAGGGTTGGTGTGACAGAGGAGAATCCTAGGGATGGGATGAAATGGAGGCAGATGAGCTGCTTTTGTGACAGGAGCAGCCAAAAGAAGAAGAAAGAGAGACTTTATGGTATTGCTCCCACAAAAGTTTTGTACATGACCTCCAACTCGGCCATTAGTTAAGTCCCAGTGTCATGAAAAGCAGGGAAATCTGCAGCATAACAAAATCAATGAATGTCTGTATAGACTCATCTTATAAACATCATAAGAAAATCGAACTGACCAATGCTCAAGTAGGTCTACGTAGTTTCTGTGTTTAGTTTGTTTCTCATGCGTCCTCAGACCTGCTCTGACCCTTTGTTAGAAATGCAGAATAAACACTCATTCCAAAACAGATCCAAGAATATCTCATTCGTAAAGATAAAGATAGTCAAGGATTGATGTTATTGCATTGTTTTATATAGATATACAATGTCATGCAAGTAGCTACTCAGATCAGCTAGCCAAGATGTTGGAAGTTAGAAAACTGCTGAAGATTTACTGTCAGTTGTACAATTACCAGTGAATGATCCAGTAGATGCACATGCATCTCATTGTCACATTAGTACGATATACAACATAATCCAAAAACAACATTACCTGAAGCAGTGATGCAGCAGTGACATGACACTTGTGTTATTAAGTCAAAGAACATGTTATTCATTCAGATATCAAGGGATAGTGCATAAAAATAGTTTAAATACTCCTTTAATTAATTGCCTCGCTCAAAACATCAGAGGAAACAGCAGACTTTTATTTCCATGGCAAAAACAGTCTTTCACTCATTTGGCACATTTGACACATATCCAGGAACACCTCGTGTTACTCTCACGTGTCTACTTGGCACTGAGATCCACCACCAGGTGCTGGTAGGCTAGGGTGTTGCCTTTGAAGCTGGCGGCAAGCAGGATATCCTTGTTGTCCACGGACACCAAACTGAACCCCCTTGGGGCTCTCATGTTGAGCTCTTGGAAGGGCTGAAAGCGCTGAGTGAGGTCATCCCACAGGTATACCCTGGAGAAGGAGAAATCGCTTCCAAGAATGAGGTACTGGCGAAGGCCCACGATGAAAGGATACACTGCCATTGAGCCCCTGGAGGGGAGAGTCTGGATTTCCACAAAACGCTGCCCTTCCCAGCGGAGGATCTTGGAGTCACCGATGAAGCGTGTTAGACAGAGGTAAAGAACTTTCCTCACCCAGAAGTGCTTAACCATCTGTACATCGGCCAGCTCTGTGATCTGCGAGTGGAAAGCAAACTGTTTTTGGCTTCTGTTCCACTGGTAAACCACCGGCGGTTGAGAGGCGCTGGAGAGGATGAGATGAGGCTTTCCCCCGACATCGAGGAACTCGACGTGGGTGTCTCGATGCCAGGGATGGAGGGACTGGTGGGAGTAGAAACCGTTGCTGTACCACCGATAAATGCTAGTGGAGCCCGCCTTGGAGCTGTCTGCTACCACAAAGTACCATTCGCCGTCCAGCTGGAAGGTCTCCACAAAGTTGGGCTTCCTTACCCGACTGGTGTCAATGTCTTGGATCTTTACAAAGCGCTGCGGGTCCTCTTCCCACCTGTGTTAGCAGAAATGCTGTCAGTGTATTCCCAAAACTTTAAACAATTAGATTACGAGGTTTACACGCATTCTCACAAAAAGTTAGATGAGTGGTTCAGTAAGTCTTTTATCACATCTTTGATAAAGTTAAGAGCAGCAGGTCAGCATAGCCTTGCACAAAAGCTGCAAAGCATCAGTAATTTTAGGCTATGAGGTGAAAATATTTTGATAAAACCTTGTGTGACTGGTTGCTTCATCTGACAGCAGATCAGAGCTTTCACACTGTGATCTGACGAGTCTGTTTTACATTATAAAGGTAAAGATACACCAGCCAAGCAGTATTTATTTTTAAACAAACTGCAGCTCGTACTGCTGAACGCTCACTGTGACTGACAGCTTACTGCTAACACGACTGCTTCTTGCCACAAGCTACTACCTCAGCCCTAGCTAGGGGGCAGTGTGGTCTACCTCACTATTGAGAGGTGGGTCAGCTGTTTGCTCCTCTTGGCAAGTGTTGCTCACTGCAGAGTCTAATGAATGGAGCTTGAGCTAGTCCATTTGCACTCTGAACTTGGTGAAGCTTCATCCTTGTACCTTCCTCTCAGATATCTTTTTCACTAGTGTGATGGCTTTCTGCCAGAAAGGCTTTGCAAAGACAGGAGAGGTAGTACACAAAGAGAGTAACGTGCCCACATTAGGATGGTAATAGTGGATAAATGGCAAACACGGGTTTGAATTCCACAGTAAACCTAAATTTAGTGTTGATTTTTTTTAAACGATCTGTTTTTCAGTTTTCAGACACAGTTTAAGAACCAAAAGTACTTGGATAAGTTAGGCAACAAAACTATTGGTTAGGGTTAAGAAAGAATCATTGTTTGGGCTAAAACAGACCCTTTCACACTCTTATCCAAGTGTCAGAAAAACCTGGCATAAAGTTCTGAAGACAATATGGACCTGTGTGTGTGGATCTGTGGCGTTCCTGCACTATTTAAAGCTCCATTGATTCTCCCTGTTTCCCTGTATACCCAGTCTCCATGTTAAGCTAAGCTAATCATTTGCTTACTCAAGCTTCAGATTTACCCAGCAGATATTAGATTGGAGTTACTCTCTCAAAAATAAAGGGAAATAAAGTATTCTGTACTTAGCTGCTCATATTTAATATACTGGAGACTTTTACAGGTCTCTAGTGGTGTGTGAAAAATTAACTAACAAATCTTACTTGTATATGTGAGATCCACCGAAAAGTTGAGCCACGACCATGTAAAGTGTGTTGTTAATCACCACGGGTTTGCAGTACACAGCGGAACGAGCTTCAAGAGAGACACACGGAAGTCAAAAAACATCAGGAACCGTTCCTTAACACACACTGTACACATTCATCCTCAGCAACTTACAGGTAATGTTGTGAAACCTCCTGAAAACCATTTCCACGTGATCCCATATATACAGGGTGCAGAACCCCGAATCAGGCTGAGCAAAGGCCACAAACTGATCTCCATTGAACTCATAGGACTCAACTGACACAGAGTGGAAAGGGAAGGTTTCGTACACAGCAAAATCTGTGGGAGGAGAAACCAGAGGCAGCGTCATGGCCAGAGACATAAGAGAAGTCTTAGCAGTCAGTCAGGAGTTCAGTCATAGTAGTCTAATAAAAGATCAAGGTTAAACCTGCACTGATGCAGTTGAAGTCTCGTGGTGTAAGGTCGCGGATTCTGCGTCCCTGGAATTCAAAGGGGCTGGCGCAGTAGATGGCGGGAACAGAAGTGTTGGTCTTCTCCATCCAGTCTACAAGCCACTTGATTTTACAGTCACAGCGGAAAGAGTTCCCACGCAGGTCTCTAAGTAGCAGGTGGGGATCAGGGAAAATATGTGAAGTTCATTCTTGAAAGCTCAAACTTAAATCTTTCAGCATGGAGTGCAAATCAAACAGTTCATTTTTTTAAAACACGTGTGTGTTTCAAACAAGAACCGAAATAGAAACAAAGCTCATGCTCCAGTCAGACAGCTCTGTGGACCATCTGGTTGGAGTGTGGGGCGCTCCACTGAGCCCTCGGGGGGAATCTGAGCAAACCACTGTTCATAGTGACAGACTGTAGGGTCAAAGCACTCGAGATGTTGAGGCGGATTTCAGTGTGGGCGCACTTACAGATCTGTGAGGATGTCTAGATGTTTGAAGAGCTCTCTGGGCAGCTGCTGCAGGTTGTTGTTTGAGAGAGAGCTGAAAAAACAGAGTTGTCATCGTGTCGTGATGTTTAGTAAGCAGTTGGCTGCGTTAGTTGCATAAATGCATAGATTATTAGCTCGGTCATGTTGCTAAGTAACAGGTTCTTTATTGGAAAGCGTTACCAGAAAAGTACTCACAGATGAGTCAGAGATTTGAGTCCTCTGAAGGTATGCTTCGAGAGAGCCTGGATGTCATTGTTCTCAATGAACCTGAGGAAGGACAAATTATTCAAATTTCACACAGTGATGTTAACCTCTGAAATTCAGCCAGTCGTCACTGGGAAGGAGGCTGTAACAGTAGCACGGTTTTCAGGGATTAGTCAATTTTTTTCAAGGGCTGACTTTTTCTTTTGTTTTGTATTTTTTGTATTGGATGTATTCTTATTGAATGCTCCTTGTAATAACTGCAAAGAAATGAAACACTAAATGTTAAAAACTAAATTTCCGTTTTAGCTTTATGTGATTAAAATCCACACAGTCTTACAGAGAGCTCTGTGTTCAGCATCATTTGATCCTGTTCTGTCTTTGTCTATTGATATCCGAGGACATACTGTACATCATGTGCAGACTCTCTGGCTGGATATGATATTATTACTTTATTAGAATTCACAGCGGGTAGCAGTGGTAGTGGCAGTGATGCGGGCCAGCAGCCTGAGGCATAGCCATCATGGAAAGCTGCACACCCCAGAGCATCAGCTAACGACTTTCTAAAGCTCATCGATTCACAGATGGCATATTCAGCTTGATCACACTGCGGAAGCAAAACACTTGCTGTTGCTGGCCAATTTATTTTCTGGTTTACTTTTGCCATTCTTTGCCATACTGCGGAATTCTGTGCAGATTACTGTTATTCTCTTCACTGAGAAATAAGATCGCCTCTATGGAGGACTGTTACTGACTAAATGAATATACTTGTGATTCAATTAGTTAATTATTTTATAACATTGAAACTGCTTCTGTATTTATTTAACTGTATATTTTTTCCATTGATTTTTCTCCATCAAATTATTATCTAAAAGTAATTTGTTTACACAGCTACTTATGTACTATTTTCACTTTGCCTTTTTATTTCCCAAAACTCTTAATAAAACTTATTTCTGTGTTTTATTTTTACAGTTTTGCTTTGCTAGGTAAAGAGATAAATGAATTCTTGAATCAAAGTGTGAAAAATAAATATGGAAATGAATACAAATATAAAGAAATCCATATACATATAGACTTTATAGACATAGTTTAATGAATCCCTGACAGCTCCAATGAAATAATTATTTTTAAACATAATGTAACAGTAGCACAATAAGATTCAGTTTATTAGTTCAGAAAATATGTTATTTCTATTTCGAAAATACAGCGCTGTGCAAAACTCCTCATTTCTTTATATTTTACCAGGAAATGGGAGGCGCAGTGATTTATTGAAATGGGCAAACATAAAAGAAATATGGAAATAGAGTATATAAGGAAAACACAATATATGTTTATACAATGAAAAATCAATATTTGGTATGAGAATAGTTCTCCAGGCTTCTTGAAAGACATTCAAAGTTCTTCTTCAGATGTTTGCTGCCTTTTGTTCTGTTCTCTGTCACCATGATCCCACGCTGCTTCAATAAAGTTGAGGCTCAGCGGAGGCCAATCCATGACTGATACTGTTGCAGTATCTTTTACCTATCCAGGTATGCTTTCACTGCATTGCAAGTGTCATATTTTGATGTTAATTCTTTTCTGAACTGTCTGCTATGACTGGAAACACACAGTATTATGTCTGACACAGGGACCAGTCAGGAAAGTAGAATATAGAAAGATTTGTGAGAAAAAGGAGGTCTGAGAGATTTTGGGATACCAAGTGACTGTGAGCTTTGAAAATAATGAGCAAAATATTGTTTTCGCTTAGTTCAATGGCGATCCATTAAATTTAAACTTAGTGATGATCTGTTCTGCAGAGTTGTGTACCATTTGGAGCTGATGAATGAGTCTTTTAGGTAGATGAGAATGGCATTAAAAATAATCCAAAGAAAAGGGCGTAGTCTGGAAATGTTACACAGGTGGAAGAAGGCTGACTGTAAATCATCACTGAGGTGGGCAGCAAAGGAGAGAGTATTGTCCAAGATGAATCCAAGACTTCAAGGGTATATTTTTGAAAGCGATTACTTTGAGCCAATAAGGATAACGTCACTTTTATTGCCATTTAGTTTGACCTGATTGATTGCCAGCCAAGTGGTGATGGCTTATAGGTGGGTGGTGGGGATAAAAGGGGGGACATAGGTGTTGGGTTTTTTGGAAACATAAAGTTGTGTTTCATCAGCACAGAAATAAAACTGTATTCCAAAAGGAGAAACAATTTTTAAGAGAGGAAGGAGATAAATTATGAAATTATTATAAATTATGAGTCCCAGCATCTCTGAGGATGTGTGAATGAGGCTGATAGAGAGCCTTCAACAAACTGTTTCCTGTTAGAAAAGTAGGATGTGAACCATTGTAGTCCTGTGTCCTGGATTCTGATGCTGGCAGTCGTTCTAACAGAGGATGGAAAATTATGTCAAAAATGGGACTGAATTTGAAGGAGGATGAGGATGAGGATGATGAGAAGCCTGGGATCTAATCCAAAAAGGAGGTCACCAGTGATTTTAACAAGAGCTGTTTGAGGTTATTGAATATAAGGTTAGACTATTTGTCTCATCCAAGCTGAGTAATTTGATGATTTGGCAGTATTGAGAGCATTGAGGAGTATGTGATCGAGGTACATTTGCTCATGTACAGCCAATTCAATTTTCTTAGACAGCCATTTGAGTCATCCCACTGGTTTAGGCTGACGGAGCTCAGAGGTGTATCATGAAGAAGACTCTGTAAAGCTGACAGTGTGGGTTTTAAATAGATCCAGAGAGTTGAATGCACAGGTTAAACTGTAATCATAGTCATTTACCAAAGCAGCAGCAGAATTAAAGGGTGAGGAAATAATTAAACTGGTGACTGCGGTGAGATTAATGCTTTTGAGGAGGAGGTGTAATGTTTCTGTTCAGATTTTTTAGAGGCAAAATGTTGTCATAGAGGGTAAGCTTTGATCTGAGATGGGAAACTCCACAGCATAAAAATGAAAAGGTGTGACCCCAGAACGGCAGACTAAATCGAGCACATGGATCACAGATCTAACAAAGATCGAAGCTATCCAGGGTGAAAATAAAATCTTGTCCAGGAGCATCAGTAGCTTTATTAAGATTAAAATTAAAATTATATTTGTGAATAACTACATAAAGGTCAGCAAAATAGTTAAGTGAGTTTGGTAATAAAACAATAAACAAAGAAAAAATATTTCAGGTACAAGGACTGAACTGAAAATGGGAGAAAAAGCAGTCAATGTCAAAAAAAAAAACCAAAGAAACTTTCAAAAGACTTTCAGAAAGCCTGGAGAACTATTGATCAAGACCACTTTAAGAAATCACAAGAAAATCTGGAAGCAAAATATACAGAAATGAGGGGTGACTGGAGATTTTTGCTCTGTACTATACTAACTCTTATTTTAAAACAAAAACCAAAGATACTATTTTTGTTATCAGTGCATATAAGACAGTAGGAAATTAATGAAAAGCAAAATATGATACTACAATGAGTTTTATTGCCTTAAAGACTAAATAACTAAATAAAAATAATATAAATAATAATTTGCAAATGAGGAAAGTGAGGCACTCACAGGTACTGCAGGTGAGCCAGACCAGCAAAAGCATCATCAGCAATAGTAGTGAAGGTGTTGGAATTCAAGAGTCTGCACAAAGGAGGCAAAGTTAAATCACCTTACAGTTAGAGTTATACATGTCCAACAACAGAAGACACAAAGCAGCTGGTTTCCATTTAAAGTGTCTAAAAAAACAAACAAAAAAGCGAATGTCCTGCTATCCTAAAACGATTTGTCACGATTTCAGTGTGTAAATCTCAATGCAAGGCAAATGTTTTGAACAATAACACATTAGGACTATAAGGAGACGCACAGATGCAGAAGTGCACACGAGCGCCTTACTTATGATTGCATCTGAGGACATAAAGGCCCTTTTGTTTGGAAGAGCACAAGTGAAGGGAGTCAGTCATTGGCAATGACACTGATACAGAGCCACTTAACCCTTATTACTTGCGCTGTCACCACTGTTTTCAATAACCATTCATTTCTAGTACAGTGGCTCAAGTCCTTTCATTGTCCCTGCTAAACAAAAGACGCCCGCGTGCTGTATGAAAGCGTACCTGTGTGACAAAGCGCCGTGACGGCGTGTGTGCGTTTTATAAAGGGGGTAATAGCTGTACACTGGTTGCGTGAGAGCTTGTGAGTCAAAAGTTTGCGATGTTGTGCAGTTTTAAGGGTGTAGCGCGGTCAGACAACTCACAGGAACTGCAGCAAGTGAAGGTGTGAGAAAGCTCCCTCAGGGATCGTAGTGAAGGCTGCGTTCACCATCGTCCTGTGTAGACAAACAACAACAGATGTCATCAGATGTGTCACACGCCATGTTTGTGTTTAAGGGTTGAAAATGCCATATTCTTAATATTTACTGTACCATTTCTTTGTCATTTTATAAGCCTGTCATCTTTGCCTGTCATGTGCTTGCAGTTTGAACTGCAGTCGTGGCTGCATCATTTGATAAACTAGGCCACCACAACTTTACTCTTTTTTCTCTTGCTAAATGAGGGCACCACCACCAGCCCGTGCTCTTCAATTCCCTTGACCCAACAGTCAATTCACCAGCTATGGGGGTTAACATCATCAGTGCCTTGTAACCTTTTCGGTGAAACATAACCTTGCCCCAGTCAAGCTTTCACTCCTCATTATTTGTGCTCCATTTACCGAGCAGCTCTCTGTGCTCTCTTCAAGATTAAATCTCTCAGAGGAGAAGCAGGTCTCCTGCAGTGAGAGAGGGGAGCTATTGTTAGTATTCCTCCCTGGAGCTTGCTAGGATTTTTACTGCCGTGCTCCCTCAACTAAGTTTACCATGCCTTCGGCATAAAGGGACATTATTGTCACCGTTACATAATGCTGCCAATGCAGAGGCGCGCTGCATCGTGAAAACATCAGCAGGAGACGCACCTTTGTTCACTTTAAAGTAACTAAAAGGCAAGCGAGGGGTTTTTCATGCATCATTACATAACGCAGGGTGACATCAGTGATGTAGCCATCGGTGCCAGCCTGCAGACTGCCGAGATTTCACACAGGTTAAGATAAAGATGCTTCTGCTGAGCGAGAGGGAAACATATAAACAGAGAACTCACAGAGAGATGATTCCAGGGGGGAAACTCTTGGGGATAGCCTTGGTATCCACACAGAAGGCACTGTCTTTGGTGCAGGAACAGGTTGCAGGGCAGCGGGGTATCTTTGGGGCTCTCCTGCTGTCTGACTGCCCCGGCAGGCAGAGAAACAGACACAGAACCGACAAGCAGGCTAGCCTCACCCATCTTGGTCTGATTTCCAGCATCGTTGGTCGGGAGGAAAGGGGAGCTGTCTGAGTGAGCTTCTTCTTAAAGTTTTAGATCAGTAGCAAGTGGCGTGTTTGAGAGGCGGTGGTCAGCCTGCCTACAACACAAGCGCACGAAAGAGAGAGAAAGAGAGAGAGAGAGATAAGATGGGATGTGGGTGAGAGAGGAAAGGAAGGCAGAAAAGAGGGAGAATAAGGGTAATCCTGTGTATCCTCGGTGGGTGTGGGTGCTCTGCAGCCTCCCTGGATCTGTGCAGTCTTTTTCTGTGTCCCTGTCAGGAGCTGCTGCCAGGATGCACACTGCAGGAATGATGAGCGAGGCTGCTTTCTCTCCACCAGGACCTGTTTGCAGTGCCGCTGACAGTGAATTATTTACTATTACGCATGCAGAAAACCTCTAAAACAGCGGCGGCAGCAGGGAGAGACGGGATGAAGATGAGAGGGTCTCACTTTAGGGCTTGTAGAAGACGTTTCATCAGGTGCAGAATCCCGTCAAGCTTCTGCAGTCAGGAGAGCAGACGAGGAGGCATCAAAGACGCAGGGAAAATGTGCGTGCATGACTTCATGTGTCAGTGGTTGCATGTGTGGGAGGGTGTTTTTATTCTGTCAGCTTCTAAACAGCAGTCAGTGTGGAGATTTTTCTTATTTTGAAGGTATTAAAATAAACATCACTCAAAAACAAGGGAGGAAAAAAATGAGGAAGAAAACATGAATGCTGCCCAATATACAGAAGTGTATTATTATATTATGAAATAACCTGAAATGAGTTTCTCAGTATCTGCAGTCAAATGTGTAAGTAAATGGGAAAAATGTAATCAGTAACAACAATGGCTGAAAAGCAAAGCCTTGTTTTTTGTCTGTTATTGCTACAGATTGTTTATATGATGATACACGTTGCTTTGATATCTATTTAAATATATAATGCAGGTAATGGGGATCAGAATAAACAAATGTGCAATATGAAACTGTTGGACACTTCTTAGACTCATCAGTTACAAATATAAGAAAGGTGTACTATTTCTTTGTGCTGACACAACTAAAACCACTGTCTGCACAGCAATTACCCCAAAAGTAAGTTCAATCACCTAACTTGTTTAGTGAGCTTTAGATTTTCAAAAAAGTGTTCTCAATTAAATAATAAATCGAAATCTTGATTGCTTAAATGTTGTAAAACACATACTTACTACTGCTAAATGCAATAAAATGAGCTATAAGAGCCTCTCTTTGTGCCTTTCTACAAGCCCCATTTCTACAAAAACTAATATTTTTTCTTTAGAATATTTTCATTTTGTTTATCAAAAGAAGTAGCAACAGTATTATGAAGACAATCATCTAATATCTGATAAACATCAGATTGCCAGCGTGATTTAGACGTAATCCCTGTCACGCTCAGTACTGCCTCCAGACACCAGGTGGTGCTGTTGTCAATAAAATGTACAGCACGTTTAGGGCTCTCAGCTGCACTGTGGCCAAGTAGCTGGTGGCAGGGGCTGCAACCTCAGTGCCAGGCATTACCAGCTTTCCTGCACAACGACTCTGTTGTCACAAGTGCAGAGACCCTGCGACGTGCTGTCTGTCCAGGTCTCAGCACATTGTTCCCAACCCAGACGCACAGCATGTTGTTTTAATCATCTGATTCAAAGCAGCAGCTCTTTGTACTTTTTTTTTTTTTTTTTTTAAAGTAGAGGGTAACTCTTAACAGACACATGTAACCAAAAGTGTGATTTTGCTTTTGATTTTTTAGTCTCATATTCTCTTCTGATTTACTGTATGAAACACAATCAAACCCTTTATTTGATGTCCAAAAGCAGAAAATACAAAAAAATGTCTGAATGAGGCATACATTTGTAATCTGTTAGATGTTTTGCCTTGGGACAGTCTGATTCATATCTATGAGCAGCTTCTAAAGAGTGTTGTGTTTTTGAAAAGACATCTTCAAACCCGTGAAGCTGCAGCAACAGCTTTCCAGAAGCAGTTACAAAGTTGGGTGGTGTCCCTTTTGTGCCTTATCCAGTTTAGGAATGCCATTTCCTGTACAGTAGCTATTTTTATTGTTTATTTTCTTTTGTACTCCGTGTGGCGTGTTTGCACTTGTCTCGTTTTTTTTGTGCTAACTGTATTTGTAGATTTATGCAAGTTATGCCAAGTCAGGAGCAGTTAAGTCCTTGCAGAGCTCCACCCAATCCAAAACCTCCGGTGGGAACCAGCATAATTGCATGGCATAAAGAAGGGAGCATGAAACAGCAGCTGGAAACCCTAACATGGCCCATGTGAGGCGGAGGAATCTGAAATGCCGCTGAGCTTAATCCACAAAATTCTCCCCATACAAGTGTACTTAGTAAATCATAGGTGTCGATTTTAAATACTGTTTTGGAAAAATGTGCTGTGTGAATTCAGTCGATCATGACATCAGAGCATGCATGATTTCAGTGTCTTAAACAATGAACCCTTAAAAATTAAACACTGAATTGCTTTGTTTGCCAAGACAGAGATGAGAAGTCTTCCAGTCAGCTTTAGTCATGATGTGAGCGTACCCGCAGCAGGCTTTTAGTTCGGCTTAGAACAAAGTGTCACGCAGTTTAGAAGTGCATCAAAGTGGCACCGATCTACAGTACTGTGCAAAAAAAAAATGTCGCCCCTCATTTCTTTATATTTTACTTTGAGATGTTATTTTCAGTAATAGTTCTCCAGGTGTTCTGAACGCACTGCAAAGTTGTTCTTTGGATATTGGCTGCTTTTTCACTCATCGTCAGTCCGGTTCTTGTATCTGACCCTTTCTCAAAGGAATCTTTTTGTTTGTCAAGCCACTTAACACTGACCTGTGGATCAAAAAACCACTTTGTCATTAGCAGCCTGCTGCAAAAATAATAATAATAATAATAAGAATTTATTCCCATTTCTTTAGTTTAATCTATGAAAAATGCCAAAGATAACACAGTCTGACAGCTTTAAAATATTATTTTCTTATCAACAAGATGATTCACGAGGACATATTAGCCAAAAACGTGGCTCGGGTTTTCAGGGTAGTGTGCAGTGTGTTTTTAAAAAATTCAAATTGTCAACAGTATTTACAGAGGAGGTCAGGGGAGACGTACAGCAGTGTCTACAGCCATATGTAAAACACAGTGGAGGCTCTATCATAGTTTGTGGCTGCACTTCAGCCAGTGATGGTGACGATCTTATCAAATTTGATGGAATTATAAATACAGAAAAGTGCAGTCAGACTTTGATTAACCATGTAGTACCAATAAGTGATTGATTGGCAGTGGTTTCATCCTTCAGCATGCTAATGATCCCAAACATACTGCTGAAAGCATACCTATAGAAAAATACACACACGTATTATTGAAGCAGTGTGTGTTGAAGAATAAAAGTGGTCATACCTAATATTGACTTTCAAGCTTAGTAGAACTGTGCAAACTCTGTTTTTCACGTATATACTGTATACATGCATGGAAATCCATGTATGTTTGCATGTTTCAGTAAACTGCCGCACCTACTTCCTATTTCCCTAGCAAAATATAAAGAAACGAGGGGTGGCTCAAGAGTGTTACACAGCACTGTGAATCTCAACAAGAAGCAAATAATACTACAGCTTTTGTGTGTGTGTCATCATCTGTTTAATATCGCATCTCTGCCCATTTTTAGCCCTCCTTTTGGTCTCTACCTATTCCAGAGGAACATATCCCTGTCTGCTTGTTTCTGGTTGCGATTAAAGCAGTTCAAATGAAGCCGTGCATTACATTTGTGGCCTATATAGCAAACAAGGAGCAAAAACTGTATATAAAGCACTATTAAACTGAAAAAAGTTGCACACTGTCGCATCATTTTCACTTTTAATTCTTCATAGTTTTGTTTCAATTAGTTAGTTATAGCCAGCAGAAATAAATAATTTGATATTTTTTCTCATAAGACGAGTAGAACATGAATAATCCAAGGCTTATTCTGTAACTGCACCAACAGCCCTGAGGATAAACTTCGAGGACTGTGCTTCTACAGGCAGTGCACCCTTAGCACATCTCTCAGTCAGGAATTATATGGAATTAGCAGCTGTGCCTTTTGAACTGCTTTGTTTCATATCAGCCCTTCGGGCAATCAAGGAAAGTTCAGCCAAGTTACCACTCACTCTGAGAGCTCAACATTAAGAGGAACACTTGCTGAGTTTGGCAAAAATTAGTCATCGAACATTACAAGTGTTCTCGTCTGCCAAACTCTCACCATCTCATTATATCCTCTGCTGTCTGGCACGAAGGTGTTCTAAAATCCAGGCTTTTCACCTCTTCTCCCCAAAGCCCTGCCTTACCGGGAATCAACCCTATTTGGACAACTGGAACTTTACGTCACAACTCTGTTGAACAGCGTCGCCGTTCTCCTCCTTTTCAAACCCACATCCCATTCTGATTATGTGCCAAGCAGCCTGAAAAGACCTCTCTGTCACTCTGTTTCCATTTCTGTTTGGTTTTCATGGTTTGGCATGGTGACTGTTCAGGAAACAGCAAAGAAAAAAAAACAGAGTAGGAGGAGAGGTGAAATTCGCTTCACCTCAGTTCTTTTCGGGGAAAATCAGAGCCGCTCCAGGCAGTGGATTCACAAAACTGTCTGACATGTGTGACACTTCCTCTGGAATTCTTTACACGAGGTGATTAACAGAGATAGACAAGGGCACAAAAAAACAGGTGATTCTGAGGCATTAAATCATTAACTTCATCTTCGGGTGTCTCCATGAGGCCGTCGGCCGATTGATAGCAGTAACTGAGTTGGCTGAATCTGAGGACAAGCTGACGTCAGGCCTGGTGAGTCAGGAGCCACTGATGCATTCACACGTGACCAAAAATTCAATAAGTTACTAAGTGTCTGTCACAACAGGCCACTTCCGATCACGAATATATCACGTTTGAACTTGTCTTCGACGGCCAATCGCAGAGTCGCAAACATGTCAGTAAAACTGATAATCATTTTATATAAGACAATAAAGCTAGAGCTCTCAGTCAGGTGTTACTACTCCAAATAAGTGAGTGAAATGTGAAAGCAAGGGGCAGAGCACAGGCAGGCTGGATACTTTCAAGGTTTCCTCCCAAACTGTGCCAAGAAAACAACCATTCCAAATTGCTCTAATTCCTTGCCCTGCTATCTCTAAGTGAGGCTCAGTCGCTGGAAGGTATGTCAGCCCATCTCATCCCAGGCTCAATTCAATTAAAGAGAGTACAAAGACATATGGCTCGGGGGCAAGTGATATGATTAGAGTCTTCTGTACGAGGACGCCGCAGCTTTGATTCATACCCTCTTTCATTTGGTCACTCACAGTGCCGGTGTGTGTGTGTGTGTGGGGGGGGGGATCTGGTGCTGAAACAACTAAGCTCTCTCAGGTGGAGGCATGCTGAGCTAACCTCTTACAATCAGCTCGTCATGTTGTCATTGTCTTCTCACTGGAAACCGGCTGCGGACAAGAAAATGCTACATATTTTTCTGTTTATCATCAGTCTGTCATATTGAGACCTTGAGCGTCAGGAAAATCCTATAAACTCAAGACTGCTACTGTCTTGGTTTCCATTCGGGACAATGCAGAGGAGCAACTGTACCCCGTACCCCCCTCCTCCCCCCCCTCCCCCCCCCTTCGAGCGGAGCTGCCATAAAAGACAAGCGATACGCCTCCTGGGACAGGGATGTGTCGGAGGAATGCGTGTGCAGGTATCCTGCTGCCTGTGGGGACTGTGGAGGAAGGCCCGGCACGCCAGTTGATCCTGCTTGATAAAGGCCCTGACAGGCCCAGATTATATGTCTCAGCCTGGAGGAGGTGTCTGTGTCTCATTCCTGTGCTGAAGAAAGTCGATCTGGTGGGAAAGAGGCGGGACCATGCCTGTAGGCGTCAGTTTTTCTATGGACGCCAACACACACACACCTTGTCAGGCAGACACCACTGCCACTACCCCCTCTCCACCCCTCTGCAAGCTCAACACCAAACAAACACACTCACCCATCTCATTTACCTGACCACACCTGTGCCTCAAGACGCCATAAATATTCTTCGGACAAATCATGACAGACATACAGAAGACTGCATTTTGTTTGTTTGTTTTCAGGTTTTTTTTGTTTTTTTTTTTAAAATGCAAGCTTTATTTGGTAAAGTATACACTATGACTAAAGTCACTACGCATCATAGTGACTTTAACGCTTACACTTGAAAAACTACTAATAATGCTTCCCAGCTTTGTGTCACATAGTGTAGGCATACCCGGTACTTACAACATTCTCTGTCCTTACCTTTATAAAACCCTGCGCTCATCCACTTGTTGCCATTAGTCTTGTTTTGATCCTCTGCACCTACATTTAAGTACCAGTAACAACCGCCAAGGACTCAGTAAGTACTCGATCCATACATCAAAGTGATACTGTAAATCACCGGCATTATTATAAAGTGCTGTAGCCCACACACGGAGTACTTTATAACTGCTTTGAAAAATGGGCTAACAGGAGACTGGTTTTATTTTACAGCCTGTGTGCAGTTAAAAAATAATATCAGGAAGCTGTTAAAAATAGATGAAATATATAGATATAGTAAAAACACTGTAACAGATCCTAAATGAATACTGTCAGTGTTTTACATTTTTTGTTAAAATACAGCGTGTTGCTGTAATTTTACACGCAGCAGTGTCTATTTTGGGTCATTTATGTAAACAATGCTGGTTCAAAAGGTCAGACAGGAAATTGCAGGAAAGTGCTGTTATAGGCGTATTTCTCCAGAGTTATCAGGACATTTAGATACTTAAAGAGCAGGAGGCAACAGACCTACACTCACCAGACACTTTATTAGGTACACCTTGCTCGTGCTGGGTTGGACTGCCTTTTGCCTCCAGAGCTGTCTTAATTCTTCGTGGCAAAAATCCAACATAGAGCTGGAAACATTCCTCAGAGATTTCACACAGTTGCTGCAGGTTTGCTGGCTGCACATCCATGATGCAAATCTGCCTTTCCACCACATCCCAAAGGTGCTAGTATTTCAAATTGCCTTAATCTGGGTTTGAAAGGACGTTTTGCAGTTTTAGGATACACATTCAATATTCTGATGCTCCGTTTGAGCTTCAGCAGGCTGTCTTGATGTGTTTGCATGCCTAAATGCACCGAAATGCTGTGCATGGCGAATTACAGGTCTGTGTTAACAAGCAGTTAAATGGGTGTACCTGTTTAGACTGTAAAATATCCACACATGATAAATACCAGCTATGAAATACATATCATCAT